>NC_090440.1:829514713-829752213 GCF_031143425.1 Pleurodeles waltl | reverse complement strand
AACTCTTGGCGCAGTTGTTATCCCGAATGGCAACACTTTGAATTGGTAATGTAACCCTTGGAATACAAACCTTAAGTACTTTCTGTGAGAAGGATGTATCGGTACATGGAAGTATGCATCCTTTAGGTCTAGTGTTGTCATGTAGTCTTGTTGTTTGAGCAATGGGATTACGTCCTGCAGTGTCACCATGTGAAAGTGATCTGATTTAATGTAGATATTTAATGTTCTGAGATCTAATACAGGTCTTAGAGTTTTGTCTTTTTTGGTATGAGAAAGTACAGCGAGTAAACTCCTGTTCCTCTCTGATGAATTGGTACCAGTTCTTTTGCATCTTTTTGTAACAACGCTTGGACCTCCAGTTGTAGAAGATCCATGTGTTGTTTTGACATATTGTGTGTTTTCGGTGGGGCATATGGAGGGAATTTTAGAAATTCTATGCAATAACCATGCTGGATAATTGCTAGGACCCAGGTGTCTTGTTATTTCCTCCCATTGTTTGTAAAACTTGCTTAGTCTCCCCCCCACTGGTGTTATGTGTTGGGGATTTGTGACGTCGAAGTCACTGCTTGTTTTGTGGAGTGTTTGGGACTTTGGAACTTCCCTCTACTTTTTGGGAATTGTCCCCCTCTATATTGTCCCCGAAAACTTCCCCGCTGATATTGGCTCTGATAAGTGGGCCTTGTTTGTGAGGTTGTGGGTTCCGTGCTTTGTCCCCGAAACCCCCCTCGAAACTGTGATTTACGAAATGTGCCTCTGCTCTGTGGGGAGTAGAGTGCGCCCATGGATTTGGCCGTATCAGTGTCCTTTTTAAGTTTTTCGATAGCAGTGTCCACCTCCGGCCCAAACAACTGCTGTCCGTTAAATGACATATTCAGCACAGCTTGTTGTATTTCCGGCTTGAATCCTGATGTACGCAGCCATGCATGTCTCCGTATTGTCACTGCTGTGTTTACAGTCCTAGCAGCTGTGTCTGCCGCATCCATTGCTGACCGTATCTGATTGTTTGAGATACTCTGTCCTTCTTCCACCACTTGCTGTGCTCTCTTTTGGAACTCCTTGGGCAAATGTTCTATAAAGTGTTGCATTTCGTCCCAATGAGCCCTATCATATCTGGCCAACAAAGCCTGTGAGTTGGCAATACGCCACTGGTTTGCTGCCTGTGCCGCCACCCTTTTCCCTGCTGCGTCGAACTTACGACTCTTTGTCTGGAGGTGGTGCATCTCCTGAGGTGTGCGAGTTCGCCCTCTTGCGTGCTGCCCCTACTACCACGGAGTCTGGTGTTAACTGTTGTGTGATGTACACGGGGGCTGTTGGTGGCGGTTTATATTTTTTCTCCACCCTTGGAGTAATGGCCCTTCATTTCACAGGCTCCTCAAACACTTGTTTGGAGTGTTTTAGCATTCCAGGTAGCATGGGGAGGCTCTGTAACTGGCAGTGTATTAAATAGAAAGTCATCTTCAATTGGCTCAGCATGCAGGCTGACATTATGAAACGCCGCTGCCCTGGACACCACCTGTGCATAGGCTGTACTATCCTCTGGTGGTGACGGTCTAGTTGGATAACAGTCAGGACTGTTATCTGACACTGGCGCATCATAAAGATCCCACGCATCTGGATCATCCGGACTAATCCCTGTATGAGTTGGGGACTGCATCATTGGTGGAGTGGCTACCGGTGATGGTTGTGGAGATGGTGGCGGGGTTACTTGTTTAGCCACCTTCGCCTGTGGCTGCTTGTCTTTCTCTTGGAAGGCAAGTTTTCGTTTCATTCGAATCGGAGGGAGAGTACTGATCTTTCCTGTTTCTTTTTGGATGTGGAGCCTTCTTTGGGTGTAGTCTGGCTCCATTGTCTCCAGTTCCTGTCCAAATCTATGTATTTGCATTTGTGAGGACAGGCCTTGTCCCTCTGTTTTGGAACTTGATTTCGGTTCCGAGGCCGGATGTTTCGGTATCAAAACCTTTTTTGCTGCCTTTTTTGGTTCAGACGACACTTTTTTGCTCTTCGGCGTACTTTCTCGGTGCCGACTTGGTTCGGTGCCGCTCTCTCGGTGCCGAGATTGCTCTGACCCAGTGTCTCGGATCGAGTCTGCTCTGACCCGGTGTCTCGGGGTAGAGTGTGCTCTGTGCCAGTATCTCGACCGGAGTCGGACTTCGACACATGCATGCCCTTTTTCGGTGCCGATGGCCGGTCACCTATTTTTCGGGTTAAGCCATGGCCTGTTGGCGGTGGCGTCCCCTGGGCTTTACTGGTCTTTACGTGAGTCTTGTGTATCAATGTCTTACTCACGGTTTTCGGCGTCTGTTCAGGATCGACCTCTTCCTAGTCCGAATCATCGATGGAGAAGGCTTCCTCTTCTTCCTCCATATGTTTTTGTCCTGTCGGCATCGACGCAATCTGTAGTCTTCTTGCTCTTCGGTCCCTTAAGGTCTTTCTGGACCCAAATGCTCTACAGGCCTCACAGGTATCCTCTTTGTGTTCTGGCGACAAACACAAATTAAAGACCAAATGCTGATCTGTATAAGGATACTTGTTGTGACATTCAGGGCAGAAGCGGAATGGGGTCTGTTCCATTAGCCTTGAAGACGCACGCGGTCGGGCCCAACAGGCCCCGCCGGGGAATCGAAAACCCCGAAGGGCCGCCGGAGCTCTTCAAAATTCGGTGTCGATCTGTTGTAGCTAACCAGATACCGAACGTAAACAATACCGTCGAATTTTCCGAGTTTTTCACTAACTTTCCGAACCGAAGCGCAGAGCGAAAAGGAACACGTCGAACCCGATGTCAGATGTTGAAAAGCCACAAAAAGTGGTTTAGATTTTCTAAAAACGTATGTTATGTCTACATAATACATGATAGCTCTTTTGAGATAAAGAGTGTGGAGAGCTCCTTCAGCAACTGAATCTGGCTGTAGAAAGACGACTGGCAATTCCACTGACTGACTGATGTGAAATGGTGAAACCACTTTGGGTAGAAATTTTGGATTTGTCCTAAGTACTATTTTGTGCCTGTGAATTTGGAAGAAAGGTTCTGCTTGAATTTCACTAACGTTCCTTAAGGAAGTAATTGCTAACAGGAAAGAAACTTTCCATGAGAGAAATTGAAGAGCACAAGTGTGAATGGGTTCAAATGGTGGACACATAAGCCTTGTGAGCACAATGTTAAGATTCCAGGCAGGAGCTGGTGGAGCTCTAGGTGGAATAACTCTTTTAAGGCCTTCCATAAAAGATTTTATGGCAGGAATTCTAAACAGAGAAGTATGCTGTCTGTTTTAGAGGTAGGATGATATTGCTGTTAAATGAATTTTAATAGGTGAATATGCAAGATTTGCTTTTTGTAAGTAAAGCATATAAAATACAATATCCTGTACTGATGCTTTAAGTGGATCAATGTTTTTGGGTTGACGAAACGTTTCCACTTAGCTGCATAGCACTGTCTGGTTGTGGGTTTATGTGCTTCCTTGAAAATGTCCATACATTCTGATAGAAGCTGTAGATATCTAAACTCTATGACCTCAGGAGCCAAATCGCCAGGTTGGGCATACGGAGATTGAGATGTCTGATTTGACCTTTGTTTTGAGTGAATAGTTCTGGTCTGTTTGGGAGCTTGTGATGTGGTACTAGACATAGATCAAATAATGTTGTGTACCAGTGTTGACGTGCCCACATGGGAGTTAGGAGTATCATAGTGAGGGAAGTGTGACGGATCTTGTTGATCAGAAACTGAATTAGCGGGAGAGGGGAAAAGCGTAAGCAAATATCCCTGACTAATTGATCCATAGAACATTGCCCTTGGATCGAGGGTGTAGATACGTGGGTGCGAACTTTGGGCAGTTTGCGTTTTCGCTTGTTGCAAAAAATGTCCATGTTTGGTGTTCCCCACATGTGAAAGTACTGCTGAGTTTCTTGTGGGTTAATCTCTCATGTGTGTATTTGTTGCTGTGTCCTGCTTAAGAGGCTGTGTATCCCTGGGATATACTTTGCTAATAGGTGAATGCGATTGTGAATTGCCTACTCCCACTTGTCTGTGCTGGAAGGGACAACTGGGATTAGTGTCCCCCCGTTTTTGCAGATAATACATTGTTTTCATGTTGTCTGTCCTTATTAACACTGTCTTGTGTGTGTGATCTGTGGCTGGAATGCTTTGAGTGTTAAGAACACTGCCAGCAATTCCAAGAGGTGTATGTGGTAAGTCTGCTGGATTGAGTCCCATTCTCCCTGTATAGTAAGATTGTCGAGATGGGCTCCCCAACTAGTCATTGATGCATCTGTGGTGATTATGGGCTGTGGCACAGGGTCCTGAAATGGCCGTCTTTTTGATAAGTTGCAGAGCTTTGCAAGTCTGGCGGTCCAACAACACTAGATCGTGAAGTTGACCCTGTGCCAGAGACTATTGTTGTGAAAGACACTGTTGCAGAGGTCTCATGTTTAGCCATGCATTGGGCACTATTGATATGCACAATGCCATCATTACCAATAGTTTCATAATAAACCTAACTGTGTAAAGTTTGATTGTATTGTATGTGAGATGTGAGACTGTGGAACGCTTGAATTCTTTGTGGGTTTGGGTAAGCTAATGCTGACTGAGTGTTCATAATTGCTCCCAGATATGGTTATATTTGCGCTGGCTGAATGTGAGACTCCTGGTAATTGATTGTGCACCCTAGACTGTGTAGGGTATCAATTGTGTATTGTGTGTGTTGACTGGTTTGAATGGTGCTGGCTTTTATGAGCCAGTCATCCAGACAGGGAAAGACATGTATATACTGTCTTCTGAGGTATGCTGCAACCACTGCTAAACATTTGGTAAATACCCTTGGTGCTGTTGTTACTCCAAAGGGTAGCACTTTGAATTGGTAGTGCTTGCCTGCTATCCCAAACTCTGCAGGTATTTGCAGTGTGCTGGATGTATGGGAATATAAAAGTAAGCATCTTTTAGATCTAATGCGGTCATGTAGTCTTGTTTTTGTAGTAAAGAAATGACATCCTGACGATTGACCATGTGGAAGTGCTCTGTGAGAATGTATTGATTCAGGGGTTTCAGATTGAGGATTGATCGGAGAGTGCCATCCTTTTTTGGTACGAGGAAGTATAGAGAATATACTCCTGTCCCTTGTTGAGTTATAGGTACTACCTCTATTGCACCCTTGAGTAGAAGTGATTGTACCTCTTGTTTTAACAGAACAAGGTGTTCTGGAGAAAGCCTGTGTGAGTGAGGGGGAATATTTGGTGGTGTGGAGATGAGTTCTAGGCAATAACCATTGTGGATAATTGACAGTACCCACTGAGCTGATGTAATGTTGTGCCATTGATGGTAGAAATGCAGCAGTCTTCCTCCCACAAGACATGTGTGCTGTGTGGGGAAGCTGAGAAAGTCACTGCTTTGATGAGGTAGAGGCACATCTTGTGGCAGTGGATTCCAACCCCATTTCTAAAATTGTGTCCTCTATAGGATCCTTTCAAAGATCCTCTAGAATAATATTGTTGTCCCTGCTTTTGTTGGGACATAGAGGTTTGGGATTTAAAACCCCCTCTGAAGTGGGATCCGCGAAAAGTACCCCGAAACAGTTGTTGCGTAAAGGGCACCCATGGCCTTAGCTGTGTCCGGGTTCCTTTTTCATTTTTCGATGGTGGTATCCACCTCTGGTCCAAATAACTGCTGTTTGTTAAACACCATATTGCTGAATCTCAGGTATGAATCCTTAGGATCGCAACCAAGTATGTCTCCTCATTATTACGCCAGTGTTTATACTCCTAGCTGCGGTGTCTCCTGCATCTAGGGCAGATCTAATCTGGTTGTTGGAGATAGCCTGTCCTTCTGCAACTACCTGCTGTGCCCTTTTTTGGTGTTCCGGTGGGAGATATTGCAGGAACTCTTGAATCTCGTCCCAATGGGCCCTATCGTACCTGGCTAAAAGAGCCTGGGGGTTAGCAATTCTCCACTGATTTGCAGCTTGAGTCACCACTCTTGTCTGCTGCATCAAATTTCCTGCTTTCCTTACCGGGGGAGGAGCATCCCCGTTGGACTGACTATTTGCCCTCTTTCTCGCTGCACTCACAACAATAGAATCAGGTGGCAATTGTTGAGTGATGAAAAGTGGATCTGATGGTGCAGCTTTATATTTTTTATCCACTCTTGGTGTAAGTACCCTAGCCTTTACTGGCTCTTTAAAAATGTCATCAGCATGTTTTAGCATGCCTGGAAGCATTGGTACTCTTTGAATGTTGGTACTCTTTGACTCCAAAGCAGAAAACCCCAAAACAGGCGTGGCTGTCTGTTCGGTCGAATGCATTTTGGTCTTCTTTGACGCCGAACCTGAGGGCCGGTCGTCAAGATGTAACTTTCGGGTCCTACTATGGCCGGCAAGCAGTGGTGGACCCAAGACCAATTGTGATGACTTTTTGGAATGTTTTTGTTGATGGGAAGGGGCTGGCATACTCACGTTGGGCGTTTGTTAGGTCGACATTGATGCCATCTCCAGCCGACGCGCTCTCTGATCCGTCAGAGTCTTCTTGGAGCAGAAGGATCGGCAGGCCTCATAGGTTTCTTACTTGTGATCGGGAGAGAGGCAGAGGTTGCACACCGAGTGTTGGTCGGTGTAGGGGAACTTAGCGTGGCACCGAGGGCAGAATCAAAATGGAGCCCGATCCATGAGACTGACGCAGTAGGCCCAAGAAGGGTGCGGTCGCCCCCAAAATGGCGTTTAATCGATCCAGACGATACAATCGGATCGAGCGTAGTTAGAAAAACACGTTTGAAAACAATACAGACATTTAAAGGAAAGATAGAGAAGTTCAGATAGTACCGAACTGGGATCTATCAGAGCGAGAGGGAACATGTCCGAACATGGGGTTGGGAGGTTATAGGGTGTTGACCTCAGGGACTGGCTGTTGCAGCCAACCCCCTGCCGTGTGCGGTGCGGGGTTGGATTAACGTATAGTAATTAAAATCACTTTACGTTTAAAAAAAATAATAGAAATTCATTGAAAAAAAAACAAATGTTACAGGGACATTATAGTTAGGCTCTGAATTTACGCATACAAAATGACAGAAATTCAGCAGTTATATTTAAAGGTATTTCAAGTAACCATAACTCACGCCTTAAGAAGTGCGCTGCTAATTACCACAGATATTACAGCACTCATGACAACTTCTATAACGTTATTAAAAATATATATGAAACATTAGCATTATTGAAGAAAAAGCTGTGCATGTAGTGGGGGGGGGATATACTGGAGCAAAGTGAGCATACCCTGACCACAATGGACATGTGGGGGACCACAACACGGACAATATGCTGTGGCACCGGATTCTCGGGTACAGTGGCAGAAGGTCTGTGTGGGCACTAGGGGTGGGTGAAGCAGCCAAATGTCAGGATGGGCTAAGTCCCCATCCCACTGTTTATATGTATTCCTTGTGCATATTATGCTTTCTGCACCCCTCCTCACCTCCCTCCTATTTAGGGCATGGCAGACTGGGAGTAAAATATCCAATCTGGCCCTCCACCCCTCTGGGCAAGCTGAAAGACCGCTGGGCTTTAGGGACGGCAGATTGGGGTAAACCACTCAATCACCCTTGCTAGGACAACAAAAAGAAAATGAGTTACCTGTAACTACAGTTCTCCAGTAATGGTATATTTCATAGATTCACATGATTGAATCAGTCTTCGAAGTGGGAGTCCCACAGTACCTTAAAATAGCAGTATAGAGAAACTTTCCATAGAAAACAATGCCAAAGTGTATTCACTTTACAGCTTATCTGCTTCATTAGAAAAAAACCAAAGTCCAGCCAATCAGGCGACAGCACCTTCTAGAACCCTCACCACAAAAGCACCAGTCTCTCAGATTTTCCAGCACAAGTGGAAGAACTGTAAAGAAGACATAAAGGGAGACTCTATGGGGGAGGGGGAGTCACATGTAAATCTATGAAAGATACCAATATTGGAGAACTGTAGTCACAGGTAACCCATTTTGTTCTCCAGTATTAGATCTTTCATGGATTCACATGCTTGAATCAGAATAGCAAGCAGTTTGAAAATATTATGCATTCCTATATCGTGGATGGTGGAGAGAAATAATAACAGAAAAAACAGCAAAGCAATGATGACAAAAGGAATAATAGTAATAATAAAATAATAAAGTTAATTATATAAACAATGATGATAATAATAATAATAATAATGATGATGATAATAATAATAATAACCATAACAATATGCAAGCATACATTGATCATGAGTGGTGCCCCTTGCATAATCAAAGGGGAGAGAATGAGAACAGAGGCTCACCTTACTGAAATAGATGTCGTAACACAGCCTGCTCGACTAATAGTGCTGAGTGAACGTGTGTACACTCTTCCACGTTGCAGCACAACAAATCTGTTCCACTGGAACTCCTGTGAACAGTGCAACTGAAGGGGACACAGCTCTTGCTGAGTGTGCTTTCATTTGCAGGAAAGAGGTTTTCCAGCAGTAGAATGGCAAAATTGTATTGTTGCCGAAATCCATCTTGCAATGGTTGCTTTTGTAACAGCAGTGTCTTTTTGTGACTGTGTATATGCGACAAACAGCTGCTCTGATTATTGAAAGGGTTTGGTACGATGTAAATAAAATTTGAGACATCTTATGTCTAAAGTATGAAAAGATTGCTCTGCTGGTGCAGTTGGATTTGGAAGGATGTCCACACGACAACAGGTTAGTTAAGATGAAATTGTGAAGGTACCTTTAGAATAAACTTTGGATTCGTTTTTAGTATCACACCTTCACCTATAAATTTGAGGAAAGGCTCTTGGGTTGTGAATGCCTGAATTTACCTCAGACTTCTAGTAGATGTTAAAGCCAACAATGTAGCTATTTCCAGGTAAGAAATTTCAAGTCCACTTTGTAAATTGGCTCAAATGGGGGTTTTATTAATGGAGCAAAGACTATATTTAGATGTCATTCCAGAGGTGGTGAACAGATTGGAGGGAAGACACAGAATAAGCCTTTCATAAACTGTTTGATTATCTTTGTTGAGCAAACCGATGTATTCTGGGAAAAGCGCCTGTATCTGCAAATAGCTGCAAAGTGTACTCTCACAGATGCATGCATGAAATCCTAGCAAGCAAGGGAGAGAAGATAAGGTAAGGTAATAGCTGCTCCAGTGATGCTTTCAGATGGTGTAAGTTTAGTTTTTGACACCATAAACAAAACCTCTTCCATTTTAATCTAAGATTTGTTGGTTGAATCTGCTGTTGCAAGGATATCCTTGCAGTCTTGGGGAATGTCTATACCTTCAAATTCATGCAATTCAGGAGCCATGCATATAATTGAAGAGAGCCTGGATCTGGGTGAAGAATTTGGCCCTGGTTCCTCTTCAGCACAGTCAGTTTGTTGAGGACGGCGAATCGGTTAGGTCTCGGACAGGAGAAGAAGCTCTGTGAACCTGTGTTGCCTGGGCCACCTGGAGGCTATTAGAATTAAACAGCACTTCTCTGCTTCCATCTTTCTGATCACTCTCCGTATCATGGGGATGGGGTGGGGGGGCGGAAGAGCGAATGCAAATATCCCTGACTATAGCACAGAAAGGGCATTCCCCCATGATCCCAGAGTGGGTGCCGACTGGCGTAAAGCCGGTATTTTGTGTTCTTGTTTGTAGCAAAGAGGTCTACTTCTGGTTTGCTCCAAAGGAGAAAGAATTTGTTGAGTTCCACTTCAACAACTCCCATTGTGGCAACTTTCAGTGGATCTGCTGAGTGTGTCTGCCTAAGTGTTGCTTGCACCTGACACAAGTATGGCCTTCAGAGGGATGTTGTATACTGTCAGCCAGTTCCATAGGTGCTGTGCATCTCTGGGGAACACTTGCAACCTTGTGCTTCCTTGTTTGTTTATATAATGTATGCTGGTCATGATGTCCGTTCGTAACAGCACTGCAGATCCTTGTATGAGAGGTAGAAAGGCCTAGAGACTGAGAAAGATGGCTTTGAGTTCCAAATGTTTAATATGCATGGACTTTTGTGAGATGGACCACTTGCCCTCAATTTGTAGATCTTGAAGATGACCACCCCAACCTTCCAGTGAGGCATCTTTAGTGATGATGAAGTCTGGTATAAATGGCAAGAAGAAAAAGGCCCTTGGAGATGTGAGGGATGTGAGTCCACCATTCCAAGGTCTGGATCACCTTTGTAGTTATCGTTATGTGGTGTACAAAGCCTTTGTTTTGGAAGTTCCTCTAGTAAAGGTCACATTTTGAGGCATGCTAAGGGAACAAGGCTGATTGCACAAGACATCATTCCTAGTAAAGAGCTGAATCGACGTAATCAAACGGACCTTCTTTTGGATATCGCTAAAGCAAACTGAATTAATCTGTGTTGCCATTCTAGAGTAAGAAAAGTCTTGTCTTGTTAGGTATTCAGGATAGATGCTAGAAAGATTCTCTTGTTGAGGGACAGTATTTGATTTCTGTAGGTTTAAAGTGAGCCCCAAGATGTGGAGTAGACTTACACAATCTCTTGTGGATTTGGTTGCTAGAGCAGGTGTCCATGCTTTTAGCAACCAAACGTCTAGGTATGGGAAGATTTTGTGACTGCTTGTTCTGAGTGCCGCTGCTACTGGGGCTAGGCATTCGTAAAAATGCGGGGCACTGATTTGAGACGGAAAGGGAGGACCTTGAATTTGTAATGGGTACCATCTATGGTGAAACAGAGAAATTTCCGATGATTTGGGTGTATGGGAATGTGGATATATGCATCCTATAGGTCGAGGGTGGTCATACAATCTCCATGGTTTAGGAGACGCAGATGTCCGTCAGAGTGACCATGCGGAACGATTGCTTTTTGCGGTCTCTTTTGAGCTTTCATAGGTCCAAAATAGGTCTCCATTCTCCTGATTAAAAACAGAATAGAAACCCGTGCCTCTCTGGTTTGATGGTACTACCTCTATCGCTCCTTTTGCTATCAGGGCTTCTTTTAGTAATACGTAAAGATGTGGGTGGAGGTGCCCCTTTTGGTGGCATGTTTGGCGGTTTGTGAGTGAATTCTAGCATATGACCATGGGTTATGAGATCTAGTAACCAGTTGTCTATTGGTATTTCCCGCCATTGTGAAAGACGCTTGAAAATCCTTGAGGTCCTGGTCAGTAGCTGGCACCCGACTGGAATCATTGTTTGCGGACAGTGTCTCTGGACTGAAAAGGACGTCTTCTCTTTCCTGCCTGCTTGTTGTAGGCCACTGACGGCGGCGCACTGTATGGCTGTTGCTGGTATGAAGGTTTGAAGTGCAATTTAAAAGGTTGATGGTAGCCGCCTCTGTATAAGAAAAGACCTCTGCCTCGAGCTCCTTGAAAAAGGGAACCTGCGAAACTGTAGGGTGCACAAGAACTTGTAAGTGTCTGTCAGTTTTGACGGCGAGGAAGGTATCGTCAATGTGCTTTCCAAAAAGTGCCTCTCCATCATATGGCATGTCGAGTATTTTGGATTGAACTAAAGGATGCTGCTTTTAGCCATCCCTGTATGTGCAATGCAGTAGCGCCTGCCAGCTGCTGGAATCCAGTGGAGGAAACATCCATTGCACAATCTATTATTTCTGAGGAGGTGCGCTCCCCTTCCTGGAATATCTTGTGGGCTTCTGATTTTCTGCCCTCCGGAATCAGCTCTAGCAGGGAACCTATGCCTGACCACATTTGTCTGTCATAGCGGCCTAGGACAGCTTATGAATTCGCCGCTCGAATAGTTATGGCAGACATGTTGGAGAAACACTTACTGATGTTATAGAAGCATCTGCCCTCCTTGTCCGGTGGAGTGGTCACTGGTGTAGAAGGATTTCTGGATCACCTCTGCGCTGCTTGCAAAATAACAGAACCAGCTTTAGGATGTCCTGTGAAGCAGGCAGGGGAATCCGCAGGGGCCTTGTATTTCTTATATTTCTGCAGCACGACTGCTGCCATGGTTGCTGGAGTCTTCATTAGTTTAAAGCCCTCTTCCCAGATGTGGTCTATTATTGGTATGGCCCGAATAGACTTCATGACCTGTTCCTTGAAGTCATACAAGAAGCATTCAAAATGCTTTATGGAGGTGGGCAAGGCAAATCGTGTTGCTGCTCTCTCCATCAAATTGTGGGACCCCCCCTCCCCCTCCCCCCAATGTCTTCAGGAGGGGATGCTGAGGGCAGTGGAGAAGGTGTGGGGAGAAGATAATCATCCCATTCATCGTGAGGCGGATGGGTGTCTTGTAACTCGCCTTCTTCTCTATCATCATCATCAGATGATGACTGGTCATCCCTAGGTGGTGCTGCTATTGTCGATGATAGAGTCATTCTTGGTGTAAATGGTGGTGAAAGACGCCTTGGCATTTCTGGAATTAGTGGTGGAGGAGGGGGCGGTGGGGGAAGAAGTGTAGTGTGATGCCTCAGAAAACTGCTTGCGGTAGTCTTGCAACATAGCCTGCAGATCTCAGACCAACTGTGATGGAAGTTGCAGCTCATCCCTTGGGTGTTCTTCATAGGCGGGGTAAGGAGGATACTTATGTGTACGCTGCGGTATAAAATATTCCCCATAATAGGTTTAATTTCCCTCTTCCTCATCATCGTCTTGGTATTTAACCTGTAGCTCGGAAGGACTATGTGCTAGGCCAACCGGACCCTTGTCATCGAAGTCTTGTAGATCAAGTAGAGTACTTGGACGGTATGGCAAGACTTTACTTGGAGAAGTGTCTTGTGGTCTTAGAAAACCTTCACATATGCTGACGGTGTAGCCAACATTGTCGTCGATGAGGGAATGGAAGTCATTGTTGACAGAGGAAGCATCGATGATGATGCTGCAATCGCCAATGAAAGTAAAGACGATGATGGTCTCGTCCACGATGTTGCTGTCAATGATGGTGCTGTCGACGATTGTCTCGTCGACGTTGGCGCCGTTGATGGTGAGTTCTTCATCTACGGAGACGGCAGTTGTTGTACCTGCTGCAGAAGGCCGCACCAATGACACAGCCAATACGGTCGATGACAACAGCATCGTCGACAGGGAAACTCTCAATGAAGGTGTCGAAGTCTGTGATAAAGGCCTCACAGATAGAGTTGAAGGCCCAGACGTGGACGTTTTTAAGGAGAAGTGAATGAATTTATCTTTTTTCTCACTGGCTGATAGCCCATGATGATGAGTCTTTCGGGCTCTTCTAGCAGCCTCAGAGCTGCCCGGGTCATCGGACCTCACCTTTTTATTGAGTATGAGAGGCTGCTTCACTTTCCTCTGTGAACATGTCATGCTGTGGTTTAGATTTTTGTAACCACAAAAGAAGTCTCACCTCTATCTTTCAGGGTCTTGGTAGAAAAAGTTATGCATACCATACAGTCTTTGGGCTTGTGGTCAGGATGGAGGCAGTAAAGTCAGCTTTTACGTGGATCATCCACATGCAACTTCTTCCCACAGGTATTGCAGGATCTGAAGAATCCCTTTTTTTTTTTTTAAAGCATCTGACATCCTGATGCTTGTTAGAAGCTAAAGTAAAGAAAAGTGAGCAGAGCTCTGTGAGGCTCTCTTCACACGACGTGCGGTAGAAAATAGGAGATATTGGAGCTTCTGTGCTGAGGGTTCTAGAGGGTGCTGTTGCCTGATTGGCTGGACTTTGGGTCTTTTCTAACGAAGCAGATAAGCTGTAAAGTGAATACACTTTGGCACTGTTTTCTATAGAAAGTTTCTCTATACTGCTATTTTAAGGTATTGTGGGACTCCCAATTCGACGACAGGGATGATTCAAGCATGTGAATCTATGAAAGCTCCAATACTGGAGAAGACTGTATTTACCCTTAATGGGGTGGGGGCCACTGACGAGCTCAGTGATGGCCCCCATATGGCGCACATCAAGCAGGGATCCATCAGGGAGAGGTATCAATGGAACAGGGACACTCTGCCCTTTCCAATGATACCTCTCCTGTGGAACTGTCACGTTTGTGACAGAGTAACCCGCCCGCCAAACTCTAAATCAGGCCATATGTCTTTTGCTTTACAAACGCATAAAAACCTGTAAAAGCAAATAAAACATATTTAATATCAATCTGGCAAGAACAGAGGGCTTTCGAAATGTAAGATTTTAAACACTACGATACCTCAAATCCTCAACTAACAGTAGAATGCAATTAGCAACTACGATTTTTGCACTCTAAAATTCAACTTGAGTGGTTGCTCTCTTTCAAATGACTTGAATATTACATGGGGATAGTGTTAATGATATACACTAACAACTTGGATGTTTTAGTCTATTATGTAAAGCATCATATTTTTAAATTCTGGTTTTCAATTTTTATATTTAATAATAGTGTTTTGTATATTGTGCTTTTATGGTATTTTGTACCGAAATAAAGCTGAATTGACAGGGGGATATAGTCAAAAACACAACTTAAAGCAGTATTTTATGATCATCTGAAAGTCCCTACTGGTTACATCCCATTTTTCTTTTTGGCATTGTGGCGTCTCATATATTTTCCATGCTACCCCCAAATAACAGCCCTACCATCTGCATGACAGAGCTATTCTGTCAGAAAGCAGAAGCACCATTGTGATGGCTGAAATCATAATGCCATTCTTCATAACCAATGGACTATTATATTTTTTAAAATCTTTTATACTGCTGCCAAATTTAAAAACAAAGTGTGGAAAACTTTCTGGGTGATTCAAATAGTATTTAAAAATATCATCTTCTGCTACTTTCCAAATAACATTGTTCCTTGCTAGTGGTAATACAACATCTTGCCACTGCAGCTAGAGGCCTTTGTTGGATAGGCTTGGTGGTTGCCAAATCTCACCAGCCTAAACATTTCAGGCCTTCAGATGGTAACTGCTTGCTTTCCTCCAAGAAAGCATTTCAAACTTTGCAATATTTAGGACAACTGATTTTATTCACAAGCAAGGTAACTCTGACATCCACCAAATTTTCATCTTCAGGTTGCAAAGATCTATTTTAATCTGGTGTATGACTTGGAAGAATTTTCCTTCTCTAGGTGTTCTATCCAGGCTTTATTCACCAGTTAACAATTTTGGGCTAACTTCAGTTTCACTGTATAGCACTGAGATGACTCTTGCTTGAGATAATTTATATGCAAAATCTGCTTTAAGAACAATACATGCAAAAAACTGTGCAAGCTTCCACAGTTTGTTTTCCTAGGGCACTTTCGCTCACTCCAATTTGGGAAACGTTATTGTCAAACCATCAAAATTTGCAAAGAAAAAGATTTTAATGTCTGGAGTATTTGCATATTGAAATGAGGGTGAAGCATTAATTTTGCTTTTCAAAGCAGTGTACAAAATGTACTTTCTATGAGGGTTTAAGTAGAAGAGACACTGCCACAGACCTAAGTGGCATTCGGCCGATTTGATCTACCATTACTGATTTCAATCCAGACCTCAAAGCCTTCTAGAAGGAGAGCACACAGTCATATAATTATAATGATATCCTTCCCTACTCCACTCTCTAATCTCAATACCCCAACAATGGGTATCAAAAAGTATTGAAAAGGGGTACTGAGATTGTGTATTGATATCAGAGTGGCATTGATGGGTGCAGGTGCTATTTTAAAGGTCGGGTGCGAGTAGTGGAGTTTTAGTGGGGAAGGCAGAGTTGGTGGAGGAGAGGTTTTTTTTTGGGGGGGTGGGGGCGCATGTGCTGCTCCCCAGTTGTGCAGGAGCAAGGCAGGCACTGGCCAGGTGCAGCAGCTGTCTGAAGCATCACACACAACTTCGGTCTATTTTGGCCTGGGATAAGCAGGTCTGGAATTTTTAGACCTGCTAATCCCAGACCTGGACACACCAGAGTTCTAAGAATGGCCCAGAGCAACAGCCCTTCTAGGGATACTGCTCTGTCTCACTCATAATGAGATCCAAACTGAGGTCAAATGTCACCCTTCACTTGCCAAAACAATTCTCTATAATTGGCAAACAGGCACTTCTCATGTGAGTACTCTAATTTAAGTAACCTTAAAAGACTATTTTGTTACCCATTGTTACGAGTTGGGCTAGTTTTATCGATTTGTAAAAGGGGGGTTGCAACGAATCAGTAATTGAATATAGGAGGCGGCATGAAAGCAGCATCTGCCTATTTGGTAGTCCTAGTAGACTCTTTCAATGCTTTGAGACCACAATTGGGGTTGCAAACCAATCACCAGATACAGACACCTAAAAAGTGAAGTCACGAATGAGAAAGATCAAGTTGTCCCCGTGGGACAGCTTTCACTTTGGTAACCATGTTGGACAGCCTCGTGGAGGAGCAAGCAGTGGTCCAAAGACCCACTACTTGTTCCTGCTGATGTGGTCCCAAATAGGGAAATGGGCTGCTTAAAGAAGAAAAAAACAGATGGGGAAAGCAAATGCTAGGATGGTGACCTGCTATCCCTTGCAGGCACCATCAACGATAGGTAATTGTAACCTGCCTAATTTATATTCATTAAGCTGGTCCATTTGCACCTCCATGCAAATGTAAACAATGCTATGTGACCTGTTGGCACAAATGGCACATCGCAAACTGCATTTCCATCAGCAAGTAGGCCACATAGCAAACTGCATTTCGATTTGCGTACAGTCTGCGTTCAGACTTCACATTCTGGTTTGTAAATTGATTTTTGTATATTGGGCTACTAGGTCTGACTTTTGAGGTAGGTAATTGTCAAAACAGGGTTACAGCCTTAGAAATAAAAATAATAGAATAATGCTTTTTGTTAAACGTGTCCCCTTTTTGTATGTACCATAACAATCAAGTCATTTACCTCATTTAAGACATGTTCTCTCATTCGCAGCCTCTCTTCTTCCATTTCTACCATGTCATCCTCTTCATTTTTTGGATCATAAACTTTCTCCAACTGAAAATGAAAAGACAAACAGCTGTCGACACTTACAACAAACAGATTGTGAGAAATATGATTATTTTCACATAAGGGTCCATCAGAATCACCGAGCAAACTTATGTATCAAGAACCTTTAAATTTATAAATGTATCCAGTTGTATATGTACATGATAGTGTTTAAGTATTGCAACCACTGAAATCTACAAAAGAGGTATACTACATTTCTTTGTTTTTCATGATCATTAGACAGTTACGACAGGTATGTCTTTACACAACATTGGGGATCAAAGGTCCATATTATACCCTATGCTCCGGAGGTGTGGAGGGGCAACATGCATGTGCGTCCAATTGCTTTCACTTTTGTTTTACAGAAGGGGTTGCAGATGCTTCTGCGGCCCCTTCTGTAATACAAATAAGACTGGCACACGTAGCACTGATGTGATCCTAAAGGGCCCCATCTGGGCCAGGATCTTGATTTATCTTGTTTCAGAGACCACCAGGCCCTTTTTCAGGGTACAGTTTTGCTGTTGCTTTTCCAGGTAACAGGTGATTTTAACATTTAGGTTGACCAGTTATTAGCTTTGGATACCTCCAATACCCCGCACTTAACTCAGCATTTCCCAACTTGACACATTACAAGGGTTTGGCGCATTAGATTTAATTTTGGATCCACTTGACCAAATCAGCTTTCTCTACTTTTGCCCCTCTGGTTTAGTCTGATTGTTATGTTATGTCACTGTAGTCAGCCAGAAGCTTCCACAATATTAGTCTTATGTCTCCTCCTCCTCTAATTCAGCCTTAAAAAGACATGTTCTTAACTGAAAGCAACACACCTGGAAGCTTTGAGCCTTCGAAATCAGCCTTCTTTCTGCCTACGTATGTCTGAGGAAGTAAATTGGACTCACTCCCACTTTAAAGCCTTCATTCAGCTATCACCACCTGCTTTCTGCCTCTAGGTTTAATCAAAATCTTTGCAACTCTAAACTTCACTGAAATGAAATGAAGAAGAAAAAAAACTGGCTGAGGCATTACTCTCCATCCAAGAGATAACAGCATCGCTTTATTCTTCAC
Organism: Pleurodeles waltl; assembly: GCF_031143425.1. Lineage (NCBI taxonomy): Eukaryota > Metazoa > Chordata > Amphibia > Caudata > Salamandridae > Pleurodeles > Pleurodeles waltl. The sequence goes on along the minus strand of NC_090440.1, from coordinate 829,734,344 downwards.
AGTTAAAAAAAATCAAGTTGTTTGTGCTAAGTTTTATGCCATGCACATTAAAACGGGTTCTAATATTAACTGAGAAATCACCAAAATTGATAATTCCCTTTCTAACTTTCCTGTTGCAATTAGTTCTACCCTCTCAGTGCCTTTGTGATGCATTTTGTCCGTATTTTCACGATAAAGTTGGAATATCTTCTCTAATATGTACTCGGTAATGTGATGATGAGTATTCTTCCAAATAATAAAAGTCCAAAAGCACTCCACACAATCAAGGTAGATTCGATTTCAGTCTTCATTATTTTTTTTTAATAATCTAGTACATCAATTTGTCCATTTCAGACAACTCATTAACAGCCCACATGTTTCGAACCAACATGGATCTTCCAAACGCAATAATGATGATAGTACCTTCAATCTAACTTGTATGAAAATAGCATAAATTGTGCCATCCAAAGGTCATTAGTCATATCATCTCATATCAATCGTTATAGGTATGTTATATTATAGTGCCATATTAGGTCTAGTAAACCTATTAGTCCACTGTACTGCATCTCACATGAGCATCACTCAGTTTGTCTGGCCAACTGTTTGCAGAAGGTTGCTCTACTTTTCAAATGCTACCGCTAGCATTGCTCTGATGATCTGGCTGCAGGTGAAAATCGGATGAGGTTTATTTCATGTAAGCTCTGCTAAATGCTTTACTGGAGCAAATGGAAAGTCTGGATTTTTCTTTTTTTGCCAACTGTTTCATTGAAAGATTTTTGTTCTTCATGTCTCTCAGCATGTAAGTAAGACCAAGCCACACACAATATATAACTCAAGATAATACTGGATTTCGTGGTAATGGATTTTACTTTGGAAAGTTTTTTTTATGAGCATTACGTTTTCAGGCTTCATTTTACTTTATGAAGAACTACACGTTATAAATGTTGCGTAGCTGTTTCATGATTCACCATGGGCCCAATGGAATTGAGGGGTGGTGACTGGCGGTATCCATTTGGCGTGATGCAACTGATGATGCCTGGACAAGTAAGTCTTGGGTATTTGTCATCACTGGACTCTTTAAGAGTAGGGGCAACGTAGAGTCAAGAAATCCACTGAACACCCCTAGTATCATCCTTAGTATGATGATCGGTCTAGTTCAACATCCAGAGAGTACAGTTTCTAAAGAGTTAACAATATGCCTCAGGATCAAACAGACAGGAAATGCTTAAGATGTGTTGGAACCTGCAAATATGTGACTGTTAACTTTTCAAATAACTTGGAATAATCGATCTGACCTGACACCAAGAGTCAAATTAACAAACGATTCATAATGAAAATGTCACTTACCCAGTGTACATCTGTTCGTGGCATCAGTCGCAGTAGATTCGCATGTTCTGCAATAGCTCGCCATCTGGTGTTGGGCCGGAGTGTTACAAGTTGTTTTTCTTCGAAGAAGTCTTTCGAGTCACGGGACCGAGTGACTCCTCCTTTTGTCTCCATTGCGCATGGGCGTCGACTCCATCTTCGATTGTTTTTCCCCGCAGAGGGTGAGGTAGGAGTTGAATTGTAGTAATAGTGCCCATGCAATGGAGTGACTAAGTATGCACCTATTTAAGGTTGAGATGATACATATATAAATAATTGAAGGTAACTTCCAAACTGCTACAGGCTCCCGGGGAGGCGGGTGGGCACATGCGAATCTACTGCGACTGATGCCACAAACAGATGTACACTGGGTAAGTGACATTTTCAGTTCGATGGCATCTGTCGCTGTAGATACGCATGTTCTGCATAGACTAGTAAGCAGTTATTTCCCCAAAAGCGGTGGATCAGCCTGTAGGAGTGGAAGTAGTCTGAAATAATGTCCTTAATACGGCTTGACCTACTGTGGCTTGTTGTGCGGATAACACGTCTACACAGTAGTGCTTGGTGAATGTGTGAGGCGTAGACCATGTGGCTGCCTTACATATTTCTTGCATTGGGATGTTTCCTAGAAAGGCCATGGTAGCACCTTTCTTTCTGGTTGAGTGTGCCCTTGGTGTAATGGGCAGCTGTCGTTTAGCTTTAAGGTAGCAGATTTGGATGCATTTAACTATCCATCTGGCTATACCTTGTTTTGAAATTGGGTTTCCTGCATGAGGTTTTTGAAATGCAATAAAGAGTTGTTTAGTCTTTCTGATGTTCTTTGTTCTGTCAATGTAATACATCAATGCTCTTTTGACATCTAATGTATGTAGTGCCCTTTCAGCTACGGTATCTGGCTGTGGAAAGAACACTGGAAGTTCCACTGTTTGATTTAGATGGAACGGTGAAATAACCTTTGGCAAAAATTTAGGATTGGTCCTTAGGACGACTTTATTTTTGTGTAGTTGTATAAAAGGTTCCTGTATAGTAAACGCCTGAATCTCGCTTACTCTTCTCAGGGAAGTAATGGCGATGAGAAATGCCACCTTCCAGGTTAGGAACTGTATGTCGCAGGAGTGCATGGGTTCAAAAGGTGGACCCATAAGTCTAGTTAGGACAACATTTAGGTTCCATGAAGGAACAGGTAGTGTTCTTGGTGGTATAATTCTCCTAAGGCCCTCCATGAATGCTTTAATGACTGGTATTTTATATAGGGAAGTTGAATAGGTAGTCTGCAGGTATGCAGATATTGCTGCAAGGTGAATCTTAATGGAAGAGAAAGCTAGGTTAGATTTTTGTAAGTGAAGCAAGTAACCCACTACATGTTCTGGAGTTGTGTGTAATGGTTGTATTTGATTAATATGGCAGTAGCAAACAAACCTCTTCCATTTACTTGCATAGCAGTGCCTGGTGGATGGCCTTCTTGCTTGTTTTATGACTTCCATACATTCTTGGGTAAGTTGTAAGTGCCCGAATTCCAGGATTTCAGGAGCCAGATTGCTAGATTCAGCGATGCTGGATCTGGGTGTCTGATCTTTTGGTTGTGCTGTGTCAACAGATCTGGCCTGTTGGGCAATTTGATGCAGGGTACCACTGATAGGTCTAGCAGCGTTGTGTACCAGGGTTGCCTTGCCCAAGTTGGTGCTATCAATATGAGTTTGAGTTTGCTTTGACTGGGTTTGTTTACCAGGTAAGGAAGGAGAGGGAGAGGAGGAAAAGCGTAAGCAAATATCCCTGACCAGTTCATCCATAGGGCATTGCCTTGGGATTGTTTGTGTGGGTATCTGGATGCGAAGTTTTGGCATTTTGCGTTCTCCCTTGTCGCAAACAAGTCTATCTGAGGTGTTCCCCAGAGTTTGAAATAAGTGTTCAGAATTTGGGGGTGAATTTCCCATTCGTGGACCTGTTGGTGATCTCGAGAGAGATTGACTGCGAGTTGATTTTGTATCCCTGGTATAAACTGTGCAATTAGGCGAATTTGGTTGTGAATTGCCCAATGCCAATTTTTTTGTGCTAGCAGGCTTAACTGCGTGGAGTGCGTCCCTCCCTGCTTGTTTAGATAATACATTGTTGTCATGTTGTCTGTTTTGACGAGAATGTATTTGTGAACTATTATTGGTTGGAAAGCTTTTAGTGCTTGAAAAACTGCTAGAAGTTCTAGGTGATTGATATGCAGTTTTGTTTGATGTACGTTCCATTGTCCTTGTATGCTGTGTTGATCGAGGTGTGCTCCCCACCCTGTCATGGAAGCATCTGTTGTTATTACGTATTGTGGCACTGGGTCTTGGAAAGGCCGCCCCTTGTTTAAATTTATGTTGTTCCACCACAGAAGCGAGAGGTAAGTTTGGCGGTCTATTAACACCAGATCTAGAAGGTGACCCTGTGCTTGAGACCACTGTGATGCTAGGCATTGTTGTAAGGGCCTCATGTGCAGTCTTGCGTTTGGGACAATGGCTATGCATGATGACATCATGCCTAGGAGTTGTAATACCATCTTTGCCTGTATCTTTTGTGTTGGATACATGCGTTGTATGATGGTGTTGAAATTTTGAATTCTTTGTGGACTTGGAGTGGCTACTCCTTTTGATGTGTCTATTATGGCTCCCAGGTATTGTTGTACCTTGCGTGGCAGAATTTTGGATTTTGTGAAATTGACGGTGAACCCTAGTTTGAAGAGGGTTTGTATGATATGATTTGTGTGATTTGAGCACTCTATTAACGAATGGGCCTTGATTAGCCAGTCGTCTAGATATGGGAACACATGTATTTGCTGCCTTCTTATGTGTGCTGCGACTACTGCTAGACATTTGGTAAAGACTCTTGGTGCGGTTGTTAATCCGAAAGGCAGTACCTTGAATTGGTAATGTATTCCTTTGAATACAAACCTTAGGTATTTCCTGTGCGATGGGTGTATTGGTATATGGAAATAAGCATCCTTGAGGTCTAAAGTTGCCATGTAGTCGTGCAGTTTTAGCAATGGCAATACTTCTTGTAGTGTGACCATGTGGAAGTGGTCTGATTTGATGAAAGTGTTCACTACTCTGAGGTCTAGGATTGGTCTCAGCGTTTTGTCCTTCTTTGGTATCAGAAAGTACAGTGAGTAAACTCCTGTGTTTATTTGTGTGTTTGGCACTAATTCGATTGCATTCTTTTGCAATAGTGCCTGCACTTCTATCTCCAGGAGATTGGAATGGTGTGTTGTTAAATTTTGTGCTTTTGGTGGTATGTTTGGAGGGAATTGTAGAAATTCTATGCAATAACCATGTTGGATAATTGCTAGAACCCAAGTGTCTGTAGTGATTTCCTCCCATGCTTTGTAATAATGACCTATTCTTCCCCCCACTGGTGTTGTGTGGAGGGGGTGAGTGACATGTGAGTCATTGTTTAGTAGTAGGGGTTTTGGGGCTTTGAAATCTCCCTCTATTTCTAGGGAATTGCCCTCCTCTATATTGTCCCCGAAAACCTCCTCTATACTGTCCCTGGTAAGTGGACGGTGTTGCTTGTGAGGTGCTGGCTTGAGTGCTTTGACCCCGAAACCCCCCTCGAAAGGGCGTTTTACGGAATGTGCTGTAATTCCCTCTGCTCTGCGGGGAGTAGAGTGCGCCCATGGCTTTGGCAGTGTCCGTATCTTTTTTGAGTTTCTCAATCGCTGTGTTCACTTCTGGACCGAACAGTTCTTTTTCATTAAAAGGCATATTGAGAACTGCTTGTTGAATCTCTGGTTTAAATCCAGACGTTCGGAGCCATGCATGCCTTCTGATAGTTACAGATGTATTAATTGTCCGTGCAGCTGTATCTGCAGCGTCCATGGAGGAACGTATCTGGTTGTTGGAGATGGTCTGTCCCTCCTCAACCACTTGTTTTGCCCTATTTTGGAAGTCCTTGGGCAGATGTTCAATGAGATGTTGCATCTCGTCCCAGTGGGCTCTGTCATAGCGCGCAAGTAGTGCCTGGGAGTTCGCGATGCGCCACTGGTTTGCAGCTTGTGCTGCGACTCTCTTACCAGCTGCATCGAACTTGCGGCTTTCTTTATCTGGGGGTGGTGCATCTCCAGATGTGTGAGAGTTGGCCCTTTTCCTAGCTGCTCCTACAACAACAGAGTCTGGTGGCAGCTGTGTAGTGATGAAAACCGGGTCCGTAGGAGGCGGCTTATACTTTTTTTCCACCCTTGGTGTGATTGCCCTACTTTTGACCGGCTCCTTAAATATGTCTTTTGCGTGCCGGAGCATACCAGGGAGCATAGGCAGGCTTTGGTAGGAGCTGTGGGTGGAGGAGAGTGTGTTGAACAAGAAATCATCCTCGACCTGTTCTGAGTGGAGGCTTACGTTGTGAAATTGTGCTGCTCTAGCCACCACCTGAGAGTACGCGGTGCTGTCTTCTGGTGGAGATGGCTTTGTAGGGTATGCCTCCGGGCTGTTATCTGACACTGGGGCGTCGTATAGGTCCCATGCGTCCTGATCTTGGTCACCCTGGCTCATGGTGGTGTGAGCTGGGGAGTGTGATGGAGTTTGTGCTGGTGAAACGTTAATCACGGGCGGAGGAGAGGGTGGTGGTGTAACTCTTTTCACCACTTTTGGTTGTGGTGCTTGTTCCGTCTGGAACTCCAACCTTCTCTTTCTCCTAATGGGGGGAAGGGTGCTTATTTTTCCTGTCCCCTGCTGAATGAAGATACGCTTTTGCGTATGGTCCACATCAGTTGCTTGTAGCTCTTCCTCAAACCTATGCTTTTGCATTTGGGAGGTTAGCGAGTGCTCTTCTGTATAAGAGCCTGAAGCTGGGTCGCTTGCAGTTTGTTTCGGCATCAAAACTTTGTCTGCGTGTTTTTTCGGCTCCGAGGTGACTTTTTTCCTTTTCGGGGCCGAAACCTCTCGGCGTCGATCTGTTTCGGTGCCGCTGTCTCGGCGTCGAGCCGTGTCCACACCGGCATCTCGGTGTTGAGGCTTGTCTCCAGCCCTTTCTCGGTCCCGAGAAGGCTGCGTGCCGGTGTCTCGACCGGAGTCGGACGATCTCGGCACTGTTTGGGCCTTTTTCGGTGCCGACGGTCGGTCACCGAATTTATGGGTCGAGCCATGGCCTGGTGGCAGTGGCGTCCCCTGGGCCTTGTAAATGTTTCTTTGTGTGGTTTTCGACGTCTTACTCACGGTTTGTGTATCGTCGAATCCTTCGGAGTCTGAGTCTTGGATCGAGAAGGTACCTTCTTCCTGATCCTCGAACTCCCGTTGGGCTGTCGGTGCAGACGCCATTTGAAGTCTTCTGGCTCGACGGTCTCGGAGTGTTTTTCGGGACCGGAACGCACGACAGGCCTCGCAGGTGTCTTCGCTGTGCTCAGGTGACAGGCACAGGTTGCAGACCAAGTGTTGGTCTGTGTAGGGGTATTTATTGTGGCATTTGGGGCAGAAACGGAACGGGGTCCGTTCCATCGGCGTTCTTCAGCACGCGGTCGGGCCGACCAGGCCCCGACGGAGGATCGAAAAACTACCCCGAAGGGCACCGGAGCTCTTCGATCTTCGATGCGGTGTGGAATCTAAGTACGCCGATCCCGAACGCAACAATACCGACGAAAATCTTCCGAAATTAGCTAATTTTCCGTTCCGAAACTCGGAGCGACAGGAACACGTCCGAACCCGATGGCGGAAAAAAAACAATCGAAGATGGAGTCGACGCCCATGCGCAATGGAGACAAAAGGAGGAGTCACTCGGTCCCGTGACTCGAAAGACTTCTTCGAAGAAAAACAACTTGTAACACTCCGGCCCAACACCAGATGGCGAGCTATTGCAGAACATGCGAATCTACAGCGACAGATGCCATCGAACACATGGTTATGATGGTTGTATGGCAATACTATTACCAGCAGTCATTATTGTTTTATTCTGAAGATGCTCATTAATTCTGGGGCAACCTTTGACTGTCTGAAACAAGCTGCAGCCATGGAATACACAGTCAGAGACAGAAAACGTCACCCGCACCTCTAAGACTTGATTTGCCATATTATGCAAAGGCCAGGGAAGTGAAGTGGCTAGATATAAAGGCATCAATGTGAATAACCTCATTTTTATTTTGGTTACTGGAAGAAGTCATAATAGTCTTAGTACTGCACTAAGGTGCTCTCTTTTCTCATTCTTTAAGTAGGAAAAACAAGAGCTATCAATTCATAAAAATGTTGTATACCAATAGTGTGGCTATTAATTATCTGGAGCAGGACTGGCTCTAGGGAAAGGAGATTCTGCACTGACACCTAATGTGACACCAGATGTTTGGCACATGATAGGCCCACAAAACCATAAAATAAGGCCAATTTGCCAGGGAAGATTCGTCAAAATGTTGCTTTGTCTACACTGCCAGCAACATTTGCGTTATCCTGCCGATGTATTACTTTTGGTCCACAGCTTTACCTAAGTCAATGTACAAATTTACAGGGAATGGTGTAACAACCAGTTTTGATTAAACATGTTTTACCGCTGTCAGAATAAAGAACATATTTCAGTGAAGGTAGCCTGGAAAAGAATACATCCAGATAAACATTTGCATTCAATTTACCTCTTTGGTAAAAAGAGCTTCTAACTCTTGTTCATCCAGGAATCCATCTCCATTTGAATCTATCAAAGTTAAAAATTCTGGTTATTAAAGGTTTCTGAAAACAAATAAATGGAAATGTTAGAAGTTATATATCTATTTCTTCACATTTATGAATACCGTTTAGACATCAAACATTAGGTAAAATAGTGCCTAATAAAATAGCAAGACAAAGAGAAAGTATCTGTGTTTGTGCACATTTGTGGTTCTTGGTGACAAACTAAACACTAGTTGCTCAGCTCAAGAAAGGCTTAAAATTACAGTCCACTTACGCTAGAATACTATCTACCTGTGTCCTCTGTTCCTAGACCTTGTCTACCCTAATTTTTAGCGATTACTGGTAAGGCCAAACGGTTTGATGCTGGCACTCAAATGCCGACAAAAGGAATAACAAATTGCCTGCTGCAGTGAAAACCAATTAAAGAATGCTTTGTGTGGACAACACAAGAATGAAATAAACAATTACATGAGTGTGAATATGCATTCCAATGAAGGTAGTAAATAAGAAGTAGGGAAGTCTAAACACTCCAGTGGACTGATTCAAGATGTGATATATCTTCTAGTGGTAAAAGGTTTCTGAGCATAAGTCGATGTCTGAGGATGCTGAACCAATAAGTTATATATATAGAGCACAATACGTTCACCAGGAATAGTGTGAGTACCATTAAAAGTCAAATCTAAAAGGAAGTATTAGTAAAAAATGTTTTTCATTTGAATGGCCCACAACATACAATCTCATAATCAACCAGTCAATTTTAGGTAAATGCTAAGGACCACTTTAGCAGTCTGTTGTTTTCAATGCACAAAGTAGGCTTAGAGAAAGCCTCTTGCTTGTGAGTGCATAGCTTTGTTGTCTATTTCAGTTGCTGTTTCCTGATCCAATAAGTCTTCCTCCCCATTATTGTGTTTGTCCTGGCCAAGAGCCACTGTTGATGATCCTTGGATCCTTGCATTCAGGGAACTATCTTTTTCTTAAAGCACTCCATGAGAGTGCATGTGGTTCTTGCGCTCACTCGTGTGCTTCTTCCATCTCATCTTCACTTGGACACCACTTCACCCTTCTACATTTGCTTCCACCAATTCCTCCACTAGCTCCCCCACTGCTTCCCCACTCCTCGCTGCTTCCCCCCCCTTTTTTTTTTTATATATATATATTTTTTTTAATAACACCCCCTTCCCTGGCTCCTCTGTTCCCACCCCCCCCACCATATCCTGCTTGTTGCCCCCCAACTCAATTTTCTCTTTTTTATTTTAAACTTTCTTGAACCTTTCTGCACTGCCAGCTCCTGTGCCTCCTAAAAAGGGTTTTTACCCATTTCAACATGGCGACTCACAAGTGTGCATGAACGTGAGGAGAGCACCAAGAAATTGTGCGTGAAGCCAGTTTTAAATGGATTTGTTAAAATATTACAATTCTATTTAAAAATAGCCCCTGCAGACGTGGTATGCAACACAAAAACACTACAATGCCAAAGGTTTTAATAACAAGATTATATAGCCTTTTTCAATGGTTTTAGTTTTTCTAATGTAAAAGCTGTGTCACGCTTTTTCAAATTTAACGGCTTAAAGTTACCACTGAGTAGCCGCCATCTATCTCCCTTCGTTTTATTCTCTGACACATTTGAAACTGAAGTGAGTGGCACGCATTGCCAAGCGAACAAAACAAGTTTACTTTTGGAAAGGGACTGGGAAGTGGAAGCTCAATTAAACTCAATCAAATGACTGAAGCACTTCACTAAAAAAGCCTCCACTAATATTTATTTTCTACATTTAGAAAGGACCAGTCATTAATCTTCAACAGAGCCAAAATGGTTAGACAGAGATTTTCTGAAATGTGTAGAGAAAAGCATTCACCCCAAAGCAAGGACAAATAAGGAATACAGTTATTCAACACACTCAAACTGACAGCAACTGGGATACATTAATAAAAAGAATACTTTAAATATGCCTTTTTGCTGGCCCACTAGCCTAAAGAGCTGTTACGAACTTGCACAATTCAAGACTGAGGGGGTCATTCGGACTTTAGCGGTCCTTTCACAGCACTGCCAAAGCTGCTGCAGGCCAAAGACCACCAGTACTGGAGGTCTTTTGCCCGCCATATTAGGAATGTTCTGCTGGGCCAGCGGACGAAAACATAGTTTTCGCCTGCTGGCCTAGCAGAACACTCACCACAACATTGACGCCGGCTCAATTGAGCCGGCGGAAATGTTGTGGTGCGTTGGGTGCAGCAGCACCCGTCGCAGATTTCACTGCCCGTAATTCAGGCAGTGAAATGCGCAGTGGGGCTGTGCATGGGGCCCTTGCCAAGTTCATGGGCATAGCAAGGGCCCCCAGGGCCCCAGACACACCCATTCCACCAGCTTTTCCATGGCGGAGAGACTCGCAATCCCCAGGGTGGATTGCAACCGCTAGGACCACCAGGCTGGCTGCAGTCTGGCGGTGTTGGTGGTTGGACTGTGGTCGCCACGGTCAGAAAAATGGGGCCGTTGGCCTGCCCTGTCTGCGGCAGTCTGTACTGCCACTGCAGCCACCAGGGTCAGAATGACCCTCTGAGTCATGTCCTCTTCACACATTGCATTTTTTTTTAAATATCAAGAATTGAAAATTTACTGTGGATTCAAACTAAAAAAGTATTTAAGGAGATTGTTTTGATGGCATCACTGAATAACAATCTTGTTGCACCCTCTGGAAGTATGGGTTCGCTTCAGTAGAATTCAGCAACTTAAGGTCTGTCATCACTTGCAAGGATCAACAGACCAACAACTACTAAGTAGGTCCTGTTCACTTACCAGTCATGTAACCAGAATCTCAGTTTATACAGGACAGTAAGACTATTCTTGCACGAAACATCAAATATGCTTGTTACATATTTATATATAACTTATGTATTTTATTTTGAATTTTATGTGCTTAGTAAATGAGACCATGATGGACAGTCAGCTTTTAAATAAAATATGTTCATGTTGTGCTGCAAAATGCAGGTATTGAGGAAAAAGTTTAGATTTTTGAGATTTTGCTTTATTTATCATTGCAGGAGTGCCAAGGCCTACAACATAAAATACATCAGAACAGGAATAAAGTGAAAACTACATCAGAAAACTCCAAACCAATTTAGAAAAATAAAGTAAATTTGAATGAATAAAATCACACAAAACAAATTAAATCCTATCAGTAGGACCAAAGTTATACATTTAAATATTTTTAACTGCGGATATCTAATGGGGTAAGACCAGGTCAAAGTTAAGGATGGCCACAATGGAGCACAAGTCAGACACAGTAGGTGGATTGGGTACAGCCTCTGCTTACATTCCCACTTAGAAAGATTTCAGAAAAGTTCTTGAAGCAGGCTGTGTCAGAGGAGGAGTTTATCATAGAGGAGCTGCTGGACAAGATCATGGTAAAGATATTTACCTTCAAACTTAGCTGATTTATTTGGAAGTCTGATTCCTCCAGCGGGACAAGGCTGCAGTCTATAGCCAAAGAGGGCTTCATAAGGACAAAAACCTTCATCTTGAGGTCCTGCTGAAAAGGCTGCAGAGAAGAACTTAGCTGGAGCTACCGCAAAGTCAGGCGCATGGAGCTGACTGGCTGGCAGGTAGGTAGGTCCGGATCGTCTACTAGTTCTCCAGGTAGTTTTTCCTGAAAAAAAGTTTTGAATTCCCAGCTTTTAGAGTTAGGCAGGAGCAGTATCACTAACACCACTTCCAGGGGTTCGGGATCTGGAAGGGAGGCAACAATTGAGGGGTTAGGACTCACAACAGCAGAGGTTAGCAGCAGGGTTCAGAGCCACAGGCACTTGTTGTGTCCTTGTAGCTCAAACAGGAAGCCATTCAACTAACCTTTGGAGTGACTCTGGTGGTCCTGGGTTTGAGCAACAGGTCAAGTCCTCTTTCTTCAGGCTGCAGAGCAGTCCTTTCAGTAGTATGGCAGTCCTTCCTGCAACAGGTCAGTAGCACAGTCCTATTGCTAAGTTTTTCACAGGTCAGAAGTGATCCAAAATGTGTGAGGGGCCTCCCTGTTGTACCCCCACATCTGGCTCTAGAAAGTTGTTCCTTACCCATATGTCATGGATCCAAACGGTTTTGGATAACAAGCAGTTTTGTCAGGATCCTTTGTGTGTAAGCTATCACTGTCCGAGGGGAATACACAAACGCCGTACAACACTGCCATTCACAGTGATGTGACCCATGACACTGGCAGAATGCACAAATGCCTGGGACAAGGAAATGTTAACTTTCTAAATGTGGCATTTCTAGAACTGTGATTAAAATCCAACTTTACCATCAAAGAAGGTTTTAAATTACAATTTGAGTCCAAACAGCATATCTCTATCTCCTGGCAATTCAAAGTGAGCACCTAATAAATGAAATGGGGTAATGCAGGATTGGGGGTGTGCGCAAGCCGGAGAGTAAGATGGCCGCACGGCACTTAAGCTCCAGAAACACTGCTCGATATTGCTGTCCCGGGCACCCTTCCACTTTCAATATGCCCAGGATTGATTAGCCTGCCGATACTGCCCCTCCTCTGACTCAAATACATCCTGGCTCAGTGGTGGATCCGTGGGCCTGCCACTGCAGTCTGACGCAGTCCTCCGAGGCCGAGCGGTGACAGTGTTTGCAAGCAAGCCTGTATCAGCATCCTGGCAGCTCCTAAGACCCGGCTACTGTATACTTCAGCAACCTTCTTGAACTGATGGTGCATCTGGGGCTATCCCTCTTGCCTAACTATAGTGTGCCCAATTGCCGCTGCTGCTGGAAGGGGGGGTGGGGGCTACTGGCTGGCATGGCTGTGCGCAACGGCCTCAATTTCAGCCCCCCACACCCCTTGATGACATATGTGGCTGCCCCACTCCCCATGCCACCGAGAAGTGCCTCTGATGGCACCCACACCACATTTATACTAGCCTAGGCAGAGATCTCCGCTAAATGACCTGGCGGCCTGGACGGCAAGTTTTCAGCTGGATTTTAACATGATGGAGGAGCTCGGCCTTGTCACCACCGGGAGGTGGTGCTGCTGGCTGGCCTGCTGCTCTGCCCTGGTATGACTTCAGATTTGCTCGTGGTGGCGTGAAGACCCGAGAGACACAATGGTCCCCTTCCCCTTTATACAAATTGATGTCCCAATGCATGGCGTATCAGCACTTCTTTGAGCCGGTTTGGAGTCCATGCTCATCAATACTTCTTTAACTTGCGCCACTGGTGATTGATAACTCTGCATATTACGGACTGTTCCTAGGCAACAGGTGAATTGCCTCCGCCCTCTGCAGAGTATTCTTCACAGGTTCATATTTCCACAAACTCCTGTTTCTTGCTGCAGGGTGGCAGTACTACCACTCTCTCTTGCTCCTCCACTGGTGAACTTCTCCCAACATACTGAGTGCCACTATTTCATCAGCACGAGAGGGAACTATGACCTCAAGCAGAAACAACTGTCCTTCGAGGCTGCAAGGACCCAGCACCATCAACAGCTCTTCCCCCCCCCCCCCCCCCAACCCCCCCAGGCAGTGAAGAGCTACAAGGCTTGATGCCGCAAAGCATAGGATGTCTGAGGATGAAGATGGGAACGTGGGTGCCATGAAGCACCTTGAAAAGGTAAAGCACATGCTAAAAACCACTGTTGCCAAGAATGAAGTCTTGGATGCCGTAATACCCTTCAGACTGCAGGAATAGCAGAAACCACCAACATGGGGCGTACTGACATATTTATGGAGAATCTACTAGTGGAATTGTTTGATAGACAAGACTTCACTGAGACCTTTATTGTTGAAAGGGCCCACAGATCATTTGGACCAAGTCCTACATTAGGTGCACCTCCATGCCCTATCATTGTCCAGCTTCTAAACTGCCAAGGCACAGCATTGAGCTGGCCCATCAAAAGCGCCCTCTCTAATATCTGAGTATTACACTGTCCATTTTCCAGATTTCACACAAGTGGTCCAGGAGGCACGGTACAAATTCACAGATGTGAAACGTACTTTACAGAATCGGGACCTCAAGTATAGCATATTATACGCAGCTTACTTGCGAGTAGATATGAATGGACGGCATCACGTATTCCAACCCCCTGCTGATGTCATTCAGTTCTACAGGCAGCACAAAATAGATGCAACCTTGCCTGGACACACACTGCTACATGTATCGCCATCTTCTTCCTCCTTTTGATCTCAGGATGACTCACTGCCTTGAACAATCCTTGTTTGTCCAACCTCTCTTCACCTCAAGTTGACACTTATGGTCCAGATATTATAAATTCTTCCCTTTGTACACACTTGGAGGCAACTTGCCCGGCTTGGAAAGTTTTTTTACTTTATACATTCCCACGTTGCAGGTGGGCGTTGTTCCCCTGAGTGTTGTCAGCCTAAAGTGGTGTATACTGTAATGTTTGTTTTCATGATCTTTTTTGGGTTTGTTGGGATTCATCACTTGATGTGCCTCCTGGTGTGAGTGAGGGTAGGGGGTTGTATTGTACTGTTAGGTTCGTTTATGGTTGCTACACCAATATTATGTTAAATGATATTCCAGTGACAATACCCTACACATGCATGTTATTTACCCCATGTTATATGGTGCAAAACAGTAACAAATATCGGGGACTTGATCTCCTGTGTATAACATAAAATATCAGAAGCCTCAATAATCTAAGAAAAGGGCAAGCAGGTTCTTCCCAACTTAATCAGACATGGAGTTGAATTAGCATTCTTAAAAGGAGAGCCACCTCTTCCCTCACACTGACTGCACATGTGCTGCAACATGGGGCTGCAAAAGCTTCTTTGCCCACTACAACTCCTACTCCTGATGGGTTTGTATCCTTATTCATAAAAGTGTTCTCTTTGTGTGCCCAGAATGTATTTCAGATTCTGAGGGCAGGTATTTGCTGGTATCAGGAATGTTGACTAACACAGCAGTACTGTTTGTGAATGTATACCCATCCAACACTGAATCTCCAGAGTTTTATCACAAGATATCTGCACTAATGGGTAGATTGCAGGCTGACTGCATTTTGAGTGGTGGCTTTAACATCACATGCCATCCCCCGACTGACACAATTGGTTCTACTACAGTCACAAAGCCACGCTTGCTGCAGGTGGTTACCGAACTCCTAGACAACATCCAGGTTACTGATGCATGGCGCTCTTGCAACCCTCACGCGAAAGACTACACCTTCTATTTTGCCCCGCATCGATCACTGTTACACTTCTTACGGAGCCCTCTGGCTCACTGATGCCACACATAAACCCCACACCCTTTCTGACATGCCCCTGTAAAAGCAACATTCCTTGTTCCAGGCCAAATCTACTCCATCAGGCAATGGCGTTTTCTTGAAACTGCGCTACATGAGGAGGTTGTGTGTTCTGAAATCCAAGATGCCATAAACTAATATTCCACAAATAATGCTGGTTCCCTGGGGGGACTCTGTGCTATCAGAGGCCTTCAAGGACTATATAAGGGGAGTATATATCGCCTAAACACCCAGGGGTTCTCCTTAGCATCACAAATAACCTGGCTAAGAAGAAAGGGAAACTACGAGATCAATAAAATGGACATGTCTGACATGAATTTGCCTTGCCTATATAACACATCCACACTCTTCCTGGAGTTCCGGGACCTGGCTGAGCAAGAGGTAGCATATCTGGACAAATATGCAGAAGCATGCAGGTATGGCGAGGGTGAATGACTAGCCGCACCCTTGCCACATTCATGACAGGTCTCCTGGCTGATGATGGCATGACCGCTACCGACAATGACACTGCTGTTGAAATGATCACATCCTATTACTGACAATTGTACACAACATGCATGGATGAGAACAAATCCACATAAGTTTGCGTAATTAGCTGAGGTGGCCGTGGGTGTGGCCTGAACCTGGTCAACAGCAATTTTGTCTGCCCCTATTACATGTGAGGAAATAGCATAAGCTATTGATGCCTGAGAGGTTCTAAGGCCCCTTGACTGGATGGTTGTAAGGGGAACTTTTGCAAAAGATAGACGCCCATTTTGGGCCTGCACCTTTTAGCGTTTTTTTTGCTGAATCCCTTAAGGTAGGCATACTACCCCCTACTCTGCATAAATCCATCATCACCTTACTCCTTAAACTTGACAAACCAGCCCACCTGTGCGCCTCCTACTGACCCTCATCATACCTGAATCATGATAATAAAATATTAGCTAAAACAATAGCCATACGCCTTTTTCCTTTTAATAGATCGTATAATCTCTCCCGCACCGTCTGGTTTTGCCCTGCATTGCTCCACCTCCATCAACTTTCGCATTATTTTGGCAGTGTTAAACCAGATTTCCCCCACTACTCCTGCTGCAGTTGCTTTACTAGATGCTGAAATAACATTTGACTCACTTGAATAGTCGTTCCTACATGCAACACTGGTCAAGCTTGGAATTCCCAATGACTTTTGAGGCCTCATTATGCAGCTGTATAAAGACCCCTTGGTGTGCTGTCAAGTGAATGGCACACTTTTGGAAGCCTTTCCGATAACTAGGGGTACAAGGCAGGGTAGTCCACTCTTTACCCTCTTGATTATCATCATCATGGACCCCCTTGTTAGGCACTGAGAGGAGATTTACCTCTACAGGGGCCTCCAACTGAGTCATGGACCATTGCTGACTTCTTTATATCGGGATGATATCTTGTTGTTTGTCCTTGATCCACCTATCAATCTTCCACCTCTCATCCGGGAAGTGATAAGTTTTGAGACCTTTTTTTTGTTTGTCAATTAACTGGAACAAGTCAGAACTCTTACCACTGACAGAGGCCACTGAACCATTCAATCTTTAATACCCCCTGCAATAGTGCACTGATTCCCCCAAAGTACCTGGTTATCTTTCTGCACAGAGACAAATTTGAAGTTACACGCCGTAATTATGGCCAAGCTATAGACAAGCTCACTGCTCAGGTGGAACAGTGGATTAAACAACCACTAGCTATATCGGGCACTTGCCATCATTAAACTGGTGGTTCTTCCCCAGTATGTGTGTATATATATATATATATACTGTATATATATATTTTTTTTATTACAAATATTCCCATTGCTTTGACCAACAATTTTTTGGGCACTCTGCGGGGACTCCTAACACGACTGACTTATCTGGGTCGGCTGCCGACCCTGCATTTGATGGGAAACGTTGACACTCCCCTATGAACGTGGCAGATTTGGGGTTTCAGATCTCCAATTACATTGAGTGGCTCAATCCTACTTTGCCTATTACTGGTATCACCCAGATTCCAGGTTACCATATAGCAAACCCGAGAGGGCTCAAGCACCTAATTTCCCTCTTTCCTCATTACTCCCTCAGGGAATTTTGAGGGACCCTACAGACATACAGACCTTTTGGGCTTGATCCAAGCTACAGCGTTACCTGGGCTAGGGAGGGAGGGGGGGGGGTATTTTCTCCACCTACACCCTCTCCAATAACCCATGGCTCACCCAGAAGCATTTGGTATAGTGCTTGCTTGCCTCACACCAGCTGCACATAGAGGGGGATCTGTTTATTAATGGTACTTTGAAACCCAGTTCCACTTTGGCTGAGGGTGGAGACCAGACGCGTATGGACAGTTTTGTCTTCCACCGCTTACACAGTACTCTGCGGAAAACCCTGGCTAGGAACCCAAAGATTGTCCTCCCCATAACAACCACCCATGATAGTGGTAGGTTACTGTCCTGACTATCACATTTCCCTGCAACTGCGGCCTGATGGCCCAGAGAAGGCTAGAACTGCATGGAAACACAATTTGAGACACACCATCCTGGATAAAACCTGGTATTATTGCTGTATGCAAGCCTAACTGTTGTCTAACAACCACCAACAAAAACTATTACATTCTAAATATTTATACAGAGCTTATACAACTCCTAAGGCTTTAGCCAAACTTGTTCCCACAAGACCACATCACTGCCCTAAATGTAAAATGTACTGAGCTGATTTTGTACACTTGTCATTAAATTGTGCCCTGATTGATTCGTATTGCGGGGAGATTTTTTCCATGATATCCCTCATGATCAAATAGTTACTTGACCCAAATCCTTTAATAGCCGTGCTAGGTTATGTTAAACCTTTACCCCCAGCTTGGCAGCGCTGTACTGCCACTGCGCTGCTACTGCCTAAACAACAGGTAGCTCTCCACTGGGACCACTGCTTGGCTCCGGGATATGACATTGACACCACTGGTAAACTTTATGCCTCACTACAGCTTAGGGACTACCTCCTAACATTACTCTGATGTGGAGCACAAAGATGCAGACTGATGCCTCCTCCTAGGTCTTACAATTATATTGTATGTGGATTGCTTAATGCAAGTACCACGCAGAACAGAGCTGTTATTTTTGCCATTATGTGTCTGTTATATGGGCTTTTTTCATCTGATTTTGCTCAAATCATTCTCCCTTTTTCTTTTTGAGCGTGTTTGTGTGAGGAATGTCAAATCAAATCAAGATTTGTAAAGCGCATGTTTCAAACTGTGCAGGTTGTTTGCCTTTTTTCTGCAAAACTGAAACAAAGTAAAAAAAGAAAAAAAAAAAAGGAACCCAGAGTTAGCCAATGGGAAAGACAGATCATACTAGTTAAAAACAACTTTTACATGCCTTTGTAGTGAAAACACTCAAACATAAACCCACATCTTACGTTTTTTCAAATACCATGCACCCTGCCCCAGGAGCCTTTAGGGCCACCTCATGGGTGCTTTTAAGTATAAAACAAACATTTGCAATGCAATAGTTCTCGCATTTTCTTGAGTTACAGGTATTGGCATTGCAAATTCAGAACTGGATTTTTCTTGCCACATAAATTTGCATTTCCTGCCACGTTTTTGTGGTCACTGGCGGCTACTGACATCAGAAATCAAAAGCCCTTGAGGAGAGACGAGATGACTGCACTACCTCGTGTTGTGTAAGCGCCTGAATAGAAATTAGAAAATAAGGCTGAAAAGTATTTTCTTTTTATTTTAATAGAATTAAAAGTCTTGCAAGAGTTCTTGTCTTGCATTTCAACGGGTAGAGCAGCCTGAGAGGATGTATAGCCCCAGTAAAGGAGATAAGCAATGGACTGTGTGTAGGCAGGGGCCTAGGAGCGAGAGTCTCGAGATGCAATGCGAGGCTAAGCAAGTTTCCCATCAGTGCTTCCAGGTTTACCTACATTCTACCAGAAATGGCACATCGTGGCTTTTGTGAGCAGTGAGATAAACAATCGGGTGTTTCTTTTGTACAATAGGCTTATTTTAGCAGCCAGCGGTAAACAAGGACAGAAAGCCAAAATAAATGTCAGCGACATGGGAGGAACGGAATGTTGCAATAAAACGCAGGCAGCTACTAGCCTAAATCACCCACTGTGAAAGGGGAGCACCAAAGAAATATCAAAAATAGTCTGTCACAGCAACAGATCAAGAAACCAAAGTGGAATAATACAGTAGTTGGTCACTGATCTGAAACAGAAAAAGAAGGGATAAAAAGGCAGAACTGACCACAAGCAAGCAAGAAATTTTAAAGGACACTGCAACCAACAAATGAAATCGCTTTAAGCCATAAGAAGTATTCTAAAAGTATACACAAGGTTGAACGCTTACGCTCGTCCTAAAAAACAAAAGCAGTATGAAGCAGTCAACACTGGCCACGTCATAGTGCTTTTTTTTAATTTTATTTTTACTTTGTCATGTTGCAGAGTGGCCGTGCTGCTATGAAACATGGTAAAAAAAAAATATTGACAAAGCCAATAGATCTTGTATAGGTGAGACTTTTTGGCTTTGCCAATGCTTGTTTACCTTTCCACCAATTCTCCAAGTCTTTATAAGGGCAGAAAGCACTACACAATACCCAGCATCATATAAACATATCCACACATTGCACGTATCACCGAATCTCAGCAATGCTGACAAAACTGGGTTGTTCGAAATCTACAACTGAGGGTAACATGGCACTACTAATGAGGGGCACATGTTGCAACCAAACCAGGCCACTGGTAGTACTCGAACTATAAAAACATTATGAAATCAAATGAAAAGGAATGAAAGAAGGCACGAAAGAGCAATTCTGAACTGATAACAGAAGTATATTTTGCAGAAATATTGTTGAAACAATGTAATATTGAGCTCTGCCTTTTTTGATACTTGTAGGTAGATTAATAAGGATGGTGTGTCCAGCAAAATAGGTCTAATTGAACTGAAAGTGACCTGTATTCTTTCTGTAGGAAGCTGGCATGGTGTGTGGTGAGAAACTATGGTGTTATCACCTTATACCAGGTCCAGGTACCCCCTATTAATCAAGTGTAGGCAGTGTCTAGGAAGCCAGGGCTCTCTAGAGGTAGCTGTGGATGAGCATCCAAGACTTATCTAGGAGACATGCAAAGCTTATACAGTACCACTACAGTCACACAGCACTTACACACATGAAAGAACCATACAGTGTTACAAAAACAAAGGTTCTTTATTATAGTAACACAAATACTAAAACACTGTATAGGCAATCCCCCAACTGGAGGTAAGTAAACACACTATTATATACACATTAGCTATCAGTAAATAGCATAGAAAGCAATAGGCATGGGTAAAAGCAATAGCAAATAATGAGAGCATTAAGGGGAAGGTCAAACCATATACTAACAAGCATTTTCAATGCAACAGGTCTCACTTTACGTCGAGTTAGAGCTAGAGCTATTAGCATTGTAAAACTCCTAACCAGACTTTTCTTGCCACATCAAATGAAAAAAAAAAAAAAAAAAAAAAAAGGAGTAGTCCAGAAACCATATGGAAAACATGGAGCCTTTTATGTTTCCAGTAGTTTACCAGTGCTCTCGAGGAGGGCTAAACAACGGAAAAGGCATGACGTATGCATGCCTTTCACGAATGAAAACAAGTGGATTTTAAAAGGCAAGCCCTCGAACCAATGAAAGTGACTGACGTAACATGGGCGTGGTTAAAATCCCCCTAAAGAGAGATTAGAAGCGGGACGGAGCGCTTTGGAGTGTGAAAGACAGTTCCCCACTGAAGGAAATGGGCTCAGTAGAAGGGAGCTGGAGGAACTAGGAATGCCAGGAGCTCAGTACTAGAGTGCCCCCTAACTAACAGGAGAAATTTGGAAAAGGATTATGCAAGACCCAACCAAGACTAGAAGAACCCAAAAGTGGATAATGACAAAAGAGGACCTGCAAAGGAAGGGGACAAAGTCCAGTTCGAGTTGGAGTGTTCAGTTGTGGCAGGAGTCATTACCCACCCTTCTGTGGATGCAGGACAAGGTCAACGGTGGACAAAGAAGATCAGCAGTGCAGCACATAAGCAGAAGAGGAGTCCCAGGAGTGATGCAAGTGATGTCCCACTCGGCGGTCAAGATGTAGTCGGTCAGTGGTGTTGTAAACCTGCCAACAAGCCATGGCAAATGCAAGAGTCGGAGAAGAAAGTTTTGCAAGGCTGAAGAGGCCCAGCAAGGTCCAGGGGACTCTACCCCAAGGAGGAGAGTCCGGGGTGACCCATAGCAGCTGGGAGAGTCACAAGAAGGAGGCAGCCCCCACAGGCAGCAGGCACTAGAGTCGCGGTGAGGCCCATTCAGCACAACTGAAGAGGAGGAGACTGTGCTTTGTAGGAGTGCTTGAGGCCGGGCCTACATGGAGCCTGAAGATCCCTTGGAGGATAAACAAACAAGCCTTGCAAGCTGTAGGAGTCACAGTGCAAAGGGGTACTGTCCTGCAAGGAGAGGCAAGGGCTTACCGTCTCCCAAGTTGGACTGCTGGTAGAGAGGACCAAGGGGACTGCTACAGACCACCATCTGTGATGCAGGATTCATGCAGCTCCGGAGGAGAGAAGACTCACGGAGCTCCAGAGAGAAGACCCACGCACTCGCTCCTAATTGCAGTTGGTGCCTGCGGATGCAGGGGAGTGGCTCCTTCACTCCAAGGGAGATTCCTTCTTACTTCTTGTGCAGGCTGAAGACTCGTCATTCTCAGAGGATGCACAGCCGGGGAAATGTTGCAGTTGCTGGAAGGAGCAGGAGAAACAATGTTGCAGAGCGCAGTTGTCACTCAAGTTGCAGACTGTCAGTTCCTGGAGGGTCCAGTTGCCGTCCCAGTGATCAGAAGATGAAGTAAACGATGCAAAGGAGTCCTGCTGCAATCTTGCACATCAAATCTGAGGACCCAACCAAGAGGTAGACCCTAAGTAGCCCAGGACGGGGGACTGGTCATGTAGCAGGGTGACCACTTATCAGGAGGGGGCTGTGACATCACCTACCTGACCTGGCCATTCAGATGCTCCCAGGGGCCTCTGCCCACCTTGGGTTCAAGATGGCAGAAACAAATGGCCACCTGAAAGAGCACTGGGCACCACTTCTAGGGTGGTGATGGACAGGGGAGTGGTCACTCCGGTTTAATTTGTCCAGTTTCGTGTCAGAGCTGGTACCAGGGGTCCCTGGACTAGTGCAAACAGGTTTATGCAAGGAGGGTACCAAATGTGCCTGAGCTGGTCAAGCAGCAGGAGGGCAGAAACCTGTCTAAGGGGTGGCAGCATTGCGGGCTGCCCGTAAAACCTCAGAAGACTGGTCGGAGCAATGCTGGGGGTCCTCTAAGGAGCCCTCAAGAGTGCATGGAATCATACAACCAATACTGGCAACAATACTGGAGTAAGATTCAGACATGCTTGATACCAAACATGCCCAGGTTCACTGTTACCATTATATAGCTGGA
The DNA here is from genome assembly GCF_031143425.1 of Pleurodeles waltl. NCBI lineage: Eukaryota > Metazoa > Chordata > Amphibia > Caudata > Salamandridae > Pleurodeles > Pleurodeles waltl. The sequence continues at coordinate 829,711,709 of NC_090440.1, read as the reverse complement.
TACAGATGTCCAGTACATGGGTAATTGGTTCTTCGCAATTACTAAGTCCAGTGAAATGGAGCTGGAGTTTGTAGGGGCACCTCTGCCCATGCAGGGGGGGGCCCTCACACACAGGTACCTGCACTCTGCCCTTGGGGCAGAGACATAAGGGAGCCAATTCAAAGTGCCACGGCTACCATGAGTGTGAGCACGAAGTAGACACACAAAAGGAAAAAGAAGTTTGCTCGCAAACATATTTTGGCAAACGTTCAATTATCTACATAACAGGGTCGGTCCTCAAGGCGGTAACAAAACCGCTCCACGGAGGAACAAACGTAATGTACTTACCAATGATAAAGGATTTTTGAAAGGCAATCTCATGAACGAGTGAAAGTGATGCCCGTGAGTTGGGCGTGGTTAAAAGCCTACATACATTCCAACTGCTATGCGCAACCTACAAAGGAAGGTTTAAGCCTGGCAAAAGGTTTACTTTGCCAGGTCGAAATGGCAGTTTAAAGCCACATTACAGGCCACAGATGCAGGTCTGATATATGTTTCAAAGTGCTGCTTTAGTAGGTGAGACAATGAATGTTTCAGGCCCACTACTGGAGTTAAATTTACAGTCCCTTGGTGCATTTAGTACCATATACTAAGTACTTACAAGTAAATTTATATGCCAGTTAGGCATAGGCCAATATTGCCATGGTTGCAGGACTGAACACAAGCACGTTAGAGGTGGTAAAATGCAAAGATCAACAAGTTCAGCAAAACAGGAGGTATGAAGGCAAAATACATTTGGTGAAATATCACGACGAGAAGGCTTAACTTTCATAACGTACATTTGTTTAAATGTTACTGTAGTGCAAGATTTAAACAAATATCAGTTTTTAAATGTTTAGGCTAGATATAAAAACATATCACATACATGCTATATAAAAACAGAAAAACAATCAATTGCAGTAACTAGAAAAAATGGCACATGACTGTACCAGGCAAATTTGGGTTGAATAACTGAATATCTCCTTACTTTTTACCTAGAGGTTTTCTTTTCATTGATAGGTAATCTTTTGAAGAGCTCGAGTTGCAAAAAAGAAATACTCAGAAAAAAACAAGTTACTTACCTGTACACTGTGGTTCTCCAGTATTGATACCTTTCAAAGATTCAGAAGCTTTAATCTTCCCTGTCATCATGGTGGGGTTACCACGGTTACAAAAACGTAAGCAGTGTTAAAGCATTAGCATTAAAACCCCATAGAAAACAAAATACATTGGAAGCCAATTCATATTGTTGTAAAGCATCCAAACTTCAACCAGTCAGAGCAGAGACACTGAAGCACTTAACCCCAGCTGAGCCTCCATACCTCAGATTTTGGGCCCAAGTGTACAATAAGAAAAAATAACAGGCATAATAATGGTGAGCCTTAATGGGGAGGACGGAGGGTCACATGTGAATCTATGAAAAAAATATCAATACTGGAGAACCACGGTGTATAGGTAAGTAACTTGGTTTTTCTCTGGTATTGTATCTTTGATAGATTCACATGCATCAGACTAGCAGGCAGCACCAAAAGAAGAGTGAAGGTAGTGAGGCAAACTACCCCAACATAGTAAACGGATACATAAATAGTAATTCTTAAAGTATAACAGGTAGCACTGCACCATGATCTAATAAACGTTACCGGACAAGCTCATTATAAAAGGTAACACATTGAATTATAGGGAAAAAGAGAAAAACGATTTGACATCACAATGTAAATGATTCAACAAAATCCAAATGATGCATACCTTATGAAAATAGACATCTAAACACAGCTTGCCTGGCTGCCGAATCTGCCTTTCTCCATGCATCCAGGCAGTAGTGTTTTGTGAATGTGTGGGCATTAACCCAAGTTGCTGCCCTGCAGATGTCAGGCAGTGACACCTGTGAACAAGGCTGATGAAGTGGCAACGTTTCAGGTAGAATGTGCCTTCACCTTCGCAGATAGTGATCTTCCACCCTTCTCACGGCAGAAAGCTTAAGCTGCAGACACGTGGCAAGCAATGCTTGCCAGCAACAAGGCTCATCCTTTCCTTGGTGGTGCAAAAGAAATCAAGAGTTGATTCAGCTTTCTGAAAGTTTTTGTTCTTTCAAGGTAGAATTTTAAACAATGTGCAATGTCCACAGAGTGCAAGTACCTCTCCCAAGGTGATGACTGGTTACAGAAGAAAGTTGGCAAAATGACTGGCTCATTTAGATGGAATGAGGTTGGCACCTTTAGAATGAATTTAGGGTTAGTCCGAAGAATGACTATCATCACGAAAAAGAAAATAAAGCTCTTGAATTGTGAAAGCTTGGATCTTACTTATCCCTCTTGCGGACGTGATAGTGAACAGAAAGGCATCTTTCCAACGGAGAAAGTTTAGCTAAGCTTTGTGAATCGGTCCAAAAGGAGATCTCATGAGCTGAGATAAGACTGTGTTGAGCTGTCACTGCACAGGAGGAGGCCTAATAGGAGGGTAGACGCAAAACAGTTCCTTCATGAACTCTTTCACCAGCCTATAAGGCCATAGCCACAATTGCCCAGGATGCCTCCTGAAACTAGAAATGGCTGCCAGATGAAATTTACTAGATGAATGAGTGAATTCTGATTTAGCTAGTTGCAGCAGATAAGGGAGAACCTACTCCATTGTAGACGAGATGGGATGATAAGGTTGAGAAGCACATCATGAACAAAACCTTTTCCACTTTGCTGAGTAAGAAAACAAGATACTTACCTGTAGCTACAGTTATCCAGTATTGGTATCTTTCATAAATTCACATGCTTGAATCATCCCCGTCATCGAAGTGGGAGCCCCACGGTACATAAAATAGCAATAATGAACAAATAAAACTGTTTTGCCATAGGCTATAATGGAAACAGTAAATCGCTCATATAGCCTATCCATGTCCTTTTGTGAAAAGGACGCAAACCTGCCTGCTGACCAATCAGGCACCAGCACCCTCTAGAAACACTCTCCAGAGAAGCTCCTTCCCTCAGATTTTTCAGCACAAGAGTAAATGATTATAACCTGTGAGGAAATGCGAGCGTCAAAGGGGAGGAGGGTGGGTCGCATGTGAATTTATGAAAGATACCAATACTGGATAACTGTAGATACAGGTAAGTAACTTGTTTTCTTATCCGGTATTGGATCTTTCATAAATTCATATGCTTGAATCTGAATAGTCATAAGTACTGTTGATAAACATTATACCAGCAATGGATGGAGGGTGCGAGCATGAAAATCCTTTATACCCAATATAAAATAGTTAGCTCATAAATCTAGCATTATGAACTTCAGAGAAGTATAGATACTTCTAAGCACATGTACACATATACTGAACATTTGTGTTATAAATATATATATATATATATATATATATATATATATATTCATATAAATACATACTTATATAGAAGCATATCAAAGTATATATGATGGAAATCACGGTTATTTGCATATCAAACCTTTCTATATAACCAAGGAAAGGTCTCCCCTTAATGAAAGAGATGGCGTAGAATAGCTTGTCCTACTAGAGAGTCGGTTCTCTGTGATGACTCCAAACAGTGCTGCGTAAAGGAGTGCGTAGTTTTCCATGTCGCAGGTTGACATATCTTATCCAGGGCAATACCCTGAAACAAAGCAGCCGATGTAGAGACTGCTCTCGTGGAGTGGGCTCTCGGGCGCCTAGTCAACGGTCTTCCTGCCTTGGTGTGACAGAATTGGATTGTCGAGGAAATCCACTGGGCTATAGTGGCCTTGGTGACTCCTGCTCCCTGTCGTCCAATAGAATAAGATACCAAGAGTTGATCTGATTTTCTGATTTGTTTGGTACTTTGAAGATAAAATTTGAGGCATTGTTTGATGTCCAAAGATTGTAGAGTTTTTTCTGCGATTGTAGTTGGGTTTGAAAGAAAGGTTCGTAGTATCACGGGCTCATTGAGATGGAATGAAGATGGCACCTTGGGAATGTATTTGGGGTTGGTTCTGAGCATAATAAAGTTATCAGAAAAAAACAAAAAAGGTTCTTTAGTAGTGAACGCCTGTATATCACTGACTCTCCTGGTAGAAGTGAGAGCAAGAAGGGTTGCCACTTTCCACGTGATGTACTTGAGTTCCGCCCTGTGAATGGGCTCGAAAGGAGGTTTCATGAGCTGAGACAGGACTATATTAAGGTGCCACTCTGGCAGAGGTAACTGCACCGGAGGGAAAGTGCGGAAAAGTCCTTTCATAAACTGCTTAATGATTCTGGATGAGCCGATTGAGGGCATCTCAGCCGATCGCCTATAGGAGGCTATAGCTGCTAGGTGAATCTTTACTGATGCATGGCAAAGACCAGCCTTGGAGAGTGAGAGAAGGTATGAAAGAATTTGTTCAGGCTTAATTTGTAAAGGGTGGAAGTTGTTCTGAGAGCACCAAACACAAAATCTCTTCCACTTGAGTTTGTACGTCTTATTTGTGCTCTGTGCTCGAGCCCTAGATAATATCTGTCTAAATTCCTGATCGATGTTCATATTGTGAAACTCTGTACTCAGGAGCCAAGCATGCAATTGCAGCAAAGCTGGGTCAGGATGAAGGATGAGACCCTGATTCTTCGTGAGAAGGTTGTGGTTGCAAGGAAGGTGGACTGGATTGGCCACGGACCGGAGTAGGAGCTCCGTGTACCAGTACTGTCTGGGCCATCTGGGGGCTACGAGAATGATCCTGCAGCATTCAGACTTCATTTTCCTGAGGAGCCTGGGAATCAGAGGTATTGGGGGGGGGGGGGGGGGGGGGGGGGGGGGGGAGGAGGAGGGCATAGGCAAAGATCCCAGACCATCTCATCAAAAGAGCATTTCCCCACGACCCCGGGAGTGGGTATCGACTGGCGTAGAACTGGCATTTGGCGTTCAGGCTGGTGGCAAACAAGTCTAGGATCGGCTTACCCCATCGTTGGAAGATGTCGTTGAGTATGTTCTGGTTGAGTTCCCACTCGTGGCAGTTGTCGTCTGTCCTGCTGAGAGAGTTGTTGACCCCTGGCAGGTGCTCCACCCTGAGGCGAACATTGTGCAGTGTGAGCCAGCCCCAAAGAGACTGAGCTTCCCTTGAGAGGGAGAGGGATCTTGTTCCTCCCTGCTTGTCGATGTAAAACATACTTGTGTTGTCCGTCCTGACCAACACTGAGGACCCTGTGATGCGTGGAAGAAAAGCTTTGAGCGTGAGATGGATCGCCTTCAGTTCCAGCAGGTTTATGTGCATTCCTTTCTGGAGATTGGACCATCTGCCCTGAATGCGCATGTCTTGCAAATGGCCTCCCCAGCCTTCCAAGCAAGCGTCTGTGGTGATGACAAAGTCTGTTTTTGGTGCTAGAAACGTAAGACCTTGGGAGAAGTGGTTGGTCCGAGACCACCACTTCAACACCTGCCGAATTTTTGGTGTGATAGTTATTAAGTCGTCGAAGGACCCTTGCGACTGGGTCCATTGGATTTGTAGTTCTTCTTACAACGGTCTCATTCTCAGCCTTGCTGGTCGAACTAGGACGATGGCTGAGGAAATCATGCCCAGAAGCGACTTGAACAGTCGTACTGAAACAAACTCTTTTGTGGAGATTCTGACAGCTAAGTGGGTTAGCTTCTGCTGCCTTGCTGGAGTGAGATATGCTTTGTTCTGGATAGTGTCTAATTCTGCACCCAGGAAAACCCTTCTGCATGAGGGAAGAGTGACCGACTTCTGTAGATTCACTGTTAGCCCCAAACTGTGGAATAATTATTAAGCAAGCGTTTGTCGCTTTGGAGGCTAGTAGCGTAGACAGAGCTTTTATGAGCCAGTCGTCCAGGTATGGATACACCTGGAAACCCTTGCTGCGAAGGAAACCTGCGACTGGGGAAGGCATTTCGTGAAGATTCTTGGAGCTGATCTCAGGCCGAATGGTAGGACTTTGAACTGATACTGGGCACCGGCTACAGTAAAGCGGAGATATTTGCGATGTTTCTGATGTATTGGTATGTGGAAACAGGCATCCTGGAGATCCAAAGTTGTCATAAAATCTCCAGGATTGAGGAGGTGCAGGATATATGACAGTGTGATCATCCGAAAAGATTGCTTCCGAAGGAACTTGTTGAGTTTCCTGAGATCTAGTTTCGGACGCCATTCCCCTGACTTCTTATTTATTAGGAAGAAACAGGAGTAGAATCCGAGACCTCGTTGCTGAACTGGAACTGTCTCTATAGCTCCCTTGGCAAGCATAATGAATACCTCCCGTTGAAGCAGACGAAGATGGAGAGGTCTGCCTGTTCTTGGGGGATGATGCGGTGGTTTTTGTATGAATTCCAGGGTATGACCTCTTGTCACTATATCCAGCACCCATTCGTCTGATGTTATTTTCTTCCACTCCTGGATGTAGTTGGAAATGTTTGCTCCTATTTGTTGATGGTATGAACATTGGGGAAGCATAGCCGGTGCCTGGAGAAGATCATTGCTTTCTGGGTTGATCTCTGCTTTGTGAACCCTGTCTTCTCTTTCCTCCCTGTCTGGCATAGGAAGCCGTAGATCAGTGGTTCCCAACCTGTGGGCCGGGGACCCCTAGGGGTCCGCGAAGCATCATCAGGGGGTCCGCGGCTGCTTAAAAAATGTAATATTAGGTCCCAGCTATCAGTAATGACTCCTTGGGGGTCCCCGTGTTCCACTAATGATTCAGTGAGGGTCCCCGGGCTCCAGTATTGATAAAATGGGGGTTAAAAGGTTGGGAACCACTGCCGTAGATGGTTGCCTGTACTGTTGTTGGTAGGAAGGCCTATATTGGGGTTGTTGGTACTTCCTGTGAAACGAACTTCGAAATGAGGTAAAACCTCTTCCTCTAGCACCCCGAAAGGGCTGTTTCCGGTACTGCAGGGTAACTAGGGACTTAGCAGTGTCTGTGTCGGTCTTGATGGCTTGGAGCGCATCATCTACGTGCTTGCCAAAGAGAGATTCGCCATCGTAGGTCATGTCGAGGATACGGGACTGCACTTCCAGCCTGAAAGATGTGGCTTTGAGCCAACCTTGGCGGCGTAAGACGGCGGCACCAGCTAGCTGACGAAAACCAGTAGAAGCTATATCAAGAGCGCAGTCGATTATTTCTTCCGACGTACCCTCACCCTCTTGGAGGATCTTCCGTGCCTCTGCTTGCTTACTTTCAGGGATGAGGTCCAAGAAAGGTTGCATATCAGACCACATTTGCCGGTCATAACGACCCAGGATTGCTGACATGGAGGAGAATCTTTTGCCCACATTATCCAATCTCCTTCCTTCTCTGTCTGGGGGGAGTAGAGATCAGAGTCGATGGGTTCTTAGAACGCCTTTGAGCACCTTGTGAAATAACAGAGTCAGGCTTTGGGTGGCCAGTAAGACATGCCAGAGAATCTTGGGTTGCCTTGTATTTCTTGTCCAGTTTTTACGGGACTGGTGGGACTGTTGCCGGGTTGCGCATAATCTTCGTGCCCTTGGTCCATATTAAATCGATAATCGGAATGGACCGGTCAGACTTCCTTGACTGCTCCTTAAAATCATGCAGGAAACATTCCGACTGGGAGACAGAAATTGGAAGGTGGAAGCGTGCAGCAGCTCTGTCCATAAGATTGTGGAAACCACCTATATCCTCGGGTGGAGAATCAGAAGGGTGAGGAGGTGGTGGAGAAGAAGTGGGGGCCAAGTATTCATCCCATTCCTCAGTAGGATGTTGCGGGTAGAAATCTCTCCTTCTTCCTCTTCTTCCCCTGAAGTGGAACCTTCATCTCTAGGGGGTGCAGCTAACACAGATTGGGGTGTCATTCTTGGAGTAGCTGGAGGAGGAGGGACATTGGTTGGTGTAGGAGGAGAAACTGGCGGTGGTAGCTGATCTTCTGCTGCTACTGGGAACCTTCTCCTATAATCCTGTAGCATAGATTGTAAATCCTGGATTAAGGAGGAAGGCATCTGTATAGAATCTCTTGGCTGAGGCTCTCTTGGTTGGTAATAGTGTTCTTAATGTGAGTAGTATGGTTGGTATTGGTCATACTCATCATCGTCGTCGTCGTCTTCTTCCTCTTGATATTTGACGTGGAGCTGTGATGGGCTGTGTGCATCTCCGAATGGACCCTCATCAGATTCCTCCCAGTCAAGAAGATGACTGGGTACTAAAGTTGACACTTTGCTTGGAGACGTGTCCATGGGATAAATGTCTGATCTGGGAGGAGATGTGATCCTGACCATGGCTCGGAGATCCAAAGACCTGGAAGAGGTAGGAGTAGCTTCTATCTGCCTGACAGGCACCAGTGTAGTCGTAGATGGTGTCAGAGTTGAAGATGCCGTGGGCGGTAATGTGGCCAGTGATGATTTTTTCGTCAACGGTGGTCTCGTCTACGGTGGTGTAGTCGACGATGGCTTCTTCGACGGTGTCCTCGTTGACGGTGAGACAGCCGATGGCGCTGTCGTCGTCGATATTATAGTCGACGGGGCTGTCGTCGACGGTGTTATAAGCGACGATGTTGTCGTCGATGATGTCAACGACGCACTCCATTCTGAAGTCCACGTAGACGGAGGTTTGATTGAGGGGATAGGAGCCCTTACCGTTGATGTCAAAGTAGTCGTCGCTGACGAGGGTCTTACGGTCGTCGACGGTGGTGTCGATTTGATTTTAATAGTCACCTTTCTAGAGGTAGAAGACTCTGAGGAAGGAGAAAAACGGTAGGACTCCTTCTTTTGAAGAGGAGAGGATGGCTCAGAGGAAATTGAAGTCTGTAGGCCCTTTCCATGGTGTAATTTCTGCCTCTTTCTGGATTTTTCTGTCTGGTCCAGGTCCTCAGATTTGGACCTTTTGTGTGGCCTCTCTGACCCACTCTCCTCACCTGAAGAACAGGATTTAGCCTGTAACCATGTCAGGAGTCTACCCTCACGGTCTCCGAGGGTTTTTGTGGAGAAAGTACGACATATCTTGCAGTCTTTCACCTGATGTTGTGGGTAGAGACAATACAAACAGTCTTTATGTGGATCATCCACATGGAGCCTTTTCTTTCCACAGGGCTTGCAAGGGCGGAAAAGGCCTTTTCTAGAAGAATCCAACATTACTTAAATTCATTGAGAGAAAAAAGCTTCTGAAGAAGTAGAAAACTGAGCAGATCTCAGGGAGACTCCCTTCACACGACGTGCGGTAGAAAATATGAGGGAAGGAGCTTCTCTGGAGAGTGTTCTAGAGGGTGCTGGTGCCTGATTGGTCAGCAGGCAGGTTTGGGTCCTTTTCACAAAAGGACATGGATAGGCTATATGAGCAATTACTGTTTCCATTATAGCCTACGGCAAAAAAGTTTTACTTGTTAATTATTGCTATTTTATGTACCGTGGGACTCCCACTTCGACGACAGGGATGATTCAAGCATGTGAATTTATGAAAGATCCAATACAGCATAACAGTTGTTTGTAGATGCAGCACAAGCATTTTGGTGAATGGAAGTGCACTCCTCAGAGAGACTTAGAGTCCCAAACTCATTGTCGTGAGGAGCCAAGCTGACAAGTTGAGAGAACAGATTTGTGGATGTACAACCTGCCACCTGTTCATCGACAGGAGAATCTCTGCTGGTTGAAGGCACTGACAGGCGAAGAAGCTTGGTGAACCAACACTGCCTTGTTCACGCTGAGGCTATAAGAATAAGACGGCATGGTGCCCCCTTCATTTTGTGAATGACCTTGGGAATGAGTGGAAATAGGAGGGACTGCATAAGCAAACATCTCTGTCCATGCAAAGTGGAATAGGTTTCTCCAAGACCCTGGTTAAGGGTACCTCATGGCGTACAGGTTGCACTTCTTGTTGCGACAAGTGATTAAAAGATCCAGGTTCAGAGAACCCTGAAGCTGAAAAACCTTTTGTAATTGCTGATGATTGAGTTCCCACTCATGACATTGTCGCACCGTTCTGCTGAGGGTATCTGCCCACTCATTCTGCACTCCTGGAACATACTCAATTTTTAGAGAAATGTTGGCTACCAACCATTCCCATACCTGTTGCGCTTGTGTGGATAGCACCTGTGTCTGTGTCCCTCCTTGACTGGTGAGATAAAACATGGTTGTAGTGTTATCGGTACTCACCAAAACAGACGAGTTGAGGAGTCTGGGAAGAAAAGCCTGAAGACTCAGGAACACCGTTTTGGGCTCCAGGTGGCTTATGTGTGACAGTTTCCTGACTGCACCATTTTCCATGAACCTTTAAGTCCTGTAAATGAGCTCTCCATCATTCTAGGGAGGAGTCCGTCATCATCGCCTAGTGTATCACAGGAAGGAACGAAAGACTCTGAGACATTCTTTGGGATTGTCTGCCAGGACACTGCAGACTTCCCCTCTGGCATGATTACAATGGTGTTCTCAAAGGAGCCTTCGCACTGGATCCACTGAGCATTGAGCTGTTCCTGTAAAGACTGCATGTGAAGACAACAGTTCTGAATTAATGGGATGCAGTATAACATCATCCCTATCAAGGACTTGTACATCTGGACAGAAATTAGCTTTCTTGCCAACAGAGACTCTGTGATTGATCTTAATTGGAAAATTCTGTCCTCTGTGGGAAAAAACCTTTGGCACTTTATGCCTATGATTGGTCCCAGAGATTTGAAAAGTCATAGGCAGGCCAGAGTCAACTGTATCGCCAATTTAAAAGTGGAGCCTCTTATTAACCAGTCGTCCAGGTACGGGAACATCTGGTGTCCTGAAAGTCTGAGAAAGGCTGCCACTGGGGCCATACAATTGGTAAAGACTCTGGGAACCGGCCTTAACCCAAAAGGGAGCACTTTGAATTGATAATAGCACCCTACCACCTCAAATCTCAGATATTTTCTTTGCTTTGGGAAGATAGAGATATGGAAATATGCGTCCAGTAGATCCAGGGGAGCCATGTGGTCTCCTGTCTCCACCAGTTGTAGGATCTTCTGTAGGGATTTCATCATGAAGGGCTGTTTGATTAAATTGTTTAAGAGCCTCAGGCCCATCAACTGCCTCCACTTTCCTGATTTTTTCAGATGATGAAACAAATTTGAATAAAATCCCATGTTGGGTTGACTTGGTAGTGCTTCCACTATTGTGTTTTTTGGCTAGAAGCAAATGAATCCTTGAGAATGGAAAGATAGTGATGCGAGAATTTGCACGGAGAGTGAGTGGGAGGCTTTTGAACATATTCCAGGGTGTGACCATGTTGGATTGTGTCTAACACCCATCACTCGGAAGAAATGAGTTTCCAGTGATAGAAGAATTTGGAAAGGGGATTGCCGAATTGAAGTGGGACCGAAGGAGAGAGGTGCCTGCATCACATCATTGCCTCCTGGAACTATCCTGCGATTTTCCTCCAGCCAAAGGAGGTCAACACACCAGTTGTCTGGAGTAGGCAGCTGCAGTTGTTGGCCAGTATGATTGCTGTTCTGAATAAGGGGCACGAAAACCCTGTTGTGAGTATGGCTGATATTGTCTGCTGCAATGGCTTTTGGGAAACAAACTGGCCTCTTCCTCTGCCACAAAAAGACTGGTATCTCTTCTGCTGCAAAGTGCCAAATGAACGTGTAGTCTCAGTGTCTGGTTCTATGGACTGCAAAGCATCGTCCACATGCTTTCCAAATAGGTACTCCCCATCAAATGGCATATCAAGGATCTTTGATTGTACCTCTGGATGAAGAGGGTTGCTTTCAGCCACCCTTGGCGACGCACTACTGCCGCCCCGCCATCTGTCGAAAGGCTGTAGATGAAATGTCCAAGGCCACGTCGATTATCTCTGAAAAGCCTTCTCTCCTTCCATTAGGATGTCCAGGCCTTTTTTTCTTTTTCAATGGAAAATACTCTAAGAATGATGACAAGTAAGACCACGTTTGACGATTGTATCTCCCAAGGATGGCCAGAGCGTTAGAAGCCCTAATAGACATCGCCGCCATTGTGAAGAATCGCTTGCCAATGTTGTCCCGCCTGCGGCCCTCCTTATCAGGAGAAGCCTGCATGGCGATGATGGGTCTTTTGCTCGTCATTGAGCAGCCTCCGTTATGACAGAATCCGGTCTAGGTTGACCAGTTAGGCAAGTAGGAGATGAATCCAGAGCCTTGTACTTCTTGTCCACCTTCAGGATGACTTCTGGTATAGATGCTGGGGGCTTCATTAATTTTAGACCCTTCAGTTATATCAAATCCACAACAGGGATGATCTTGTGGTGCATTGAGCCGCCTCTTAGAAATCATATAAGAAGCATTCAGTCTGCTTTGCTGGAATCGGAACGTCAAAGTGTTTGGATGCTCTTTCCAATATACTGTGGAATCCACCAATATCTTACGGCGGAGAATCTACCGGAGAAGGAGTAGGTGATTCTGACATTGCGGCCATGTAATCATCCCATTCAGAATGGTCCCCTGAATAAAACTGCAACTCTCCTTCAGGCTGCTGATCACCATTACTGTCAGGAAAAGGGATCTCTAATAGCAGCACTTGGCAGAATAGGTCTGTCTCTTTGTGAACTTGGGGGAGGGCTCTTTGGTGTAGATAGTCTCCTGAACATCCTTGTCTGAGTGGTGATTGATGAGCTGGGGCATTGGCGTCTGGGAACCTTCTGTAGTAATCACTGAGCATCATGCGCAGATCAGTGACCAATGATAGAGTGAATGGCAACAGACTTACCCTGCACATTAGGTTCCTCTTCAGGTTCCTCATAAAGATGATTTCCTTGCAATGCAATGCATTGTACTCTTGAGCTCACTGACAACCACCGTCAGTAAAATAAAATAAAAATAAAAATCACCTTCTATATATATGTAGGCGGATCCTGCTCTGCCTCCTCATCCTCTGTCTCTCTGCACTTGACATTAAGCTGAGATGGGCTATATGCAGGGCCAAACAGATTTTCGTCTCCTCATTCCTGCATTTCCAGCAGGCATATTGGTGGCACAGGAGATACTTTAGAAAGATCCTGCGGCACAGATGAGGTTATTCCCTTGGAAGAAATGTACAATGTTTCCTTGGTAAACGTGGTTGTCGACAATGCAGCCCTGGATAGAATCCTAGTCATCTGAAAAACATCGAATGAGGCTAATGGCGAAGTCGTCAAGGGTGATGTTTGTGTCATCTGAGATAGTCTTGTCAAAGATGAGCATGTCATTGTCAGGGTCTTCACGATGACGCAGAAGTGGTGGTCATCATCCCGGTTGTTGTTGTGGCTGTCATCACAGGCTTAGGATGTGATACCGGAGACAATGCAGCAGTGGTCAACGGGGTGATCTTGGTCGGCGGATCTGTCGACGGGTGACTTTTCTTAGTTGGCCTTGAATGGAATAGTAGGAGCAGATGGAGCTGAGGTTACAGGTTTTCCCTGAGAGGGAGAAGGACCAGCTGGCTTCTTGGCCTCTCAATATTGGCCTCTATACACTTAGCCTTCTCAAAGCCTTGTTCAGATGAGGGGGAAATCACATCGTTTCTCTTCTTTGATGAGGAATGTCCCCTTCTCCTCACACTCAGAATCAGAGTGTGCCTTTTTCTTTTGTAAACACAGGAGCAGTCTGGCCTCACAATCCTTGAGTGTCTTTGCAGAGGAAGTGAGGCAGTATTTGCACTCCTTAGGTTTGTGCTGAGGGTACAAACAGTATAAGTATTCCTTGTGGGTGGTCTTCTAGGAAGAGCCGGCGATTTCCCACATGACCTACAAGGCCTGAAAAGCATTTTTTTTAAACTTTCAGACATGCTGAAAGATATGCAAGCACACTCCCAAACTGTACCTCAGATGATTCCTGTAGTTTTGGCAAATAACTGGATGAGTGACAGGTCAAAAGCTGAGCTGAGAAACACTGATTAAGCAGAGCTCACTGAGACTCCGTAACACAAGACGTGCAGTAAGAAAACTGAGATATGGTGGCTTTAAAGGGGGGGTGAGTGCTTCAGGGTTTTCACTCTGACTGGTTGAAGTTTGGATGCTTTAAAACTATGTGAATTGGCTATCAATGTCTATTGTTTCCTATGGTGTTTTATTACTAATGCATTAATACTGATTATATTACTGTTACCATGGGACTACCACCATGATGACGGGGACGATTCAAGCATATGAATCTATTAAATATACAATATCGAAGAAGTGTCTATTTTAAATGATGTCCAAATTAGCCATAGGCGCTAAATACATGCATATTCACACACTTTTTTGAGCAGACTATAAGTAGCGAGCACCCAAGAGATTATAAACTAGCTGGAACTCAAAAAGGAGCACCTCTTAACCAGCAACAATAACACTGCAAACTTAACCAAAGAGTTATTTTATATTTACAATGACATGGTGAGGTCCAATCAACTGTTAAGAGTTACAAAGGCTTCCAACAATGATTGGGCAAGTTATATTATTCCATCTTCAAAATTAAAGCTCCAAGAGAAGGCGTCTCCAATCTTGCCCAGCCAGCACTTCCATATCCTACTCTTTCCAAGTTCATTACACCCACAGAGGGCAAAATGAGAAAAATATAGATGTCTTTCAAAAAAGGCCTACCAGCCTTGAGGTTTCCATAATATTAACAATCTAGGTCTTCCTTCACGGTCGTCACTCCTCACCAGAATAGTCCATTCATACCTCATCCGGAGATCCATCTCTGTCTTTCAAGGATGAAATCATCACACCCTTCCTTAAGAAACTTTCAGCAGATTCTGACAATCATGCAGTCTATAAATTTAGGACTGTCTCTTGTTGGCAAGGCAATTTAAACAGTTTTCTTAAACCAAATCTCTTCTCACTTGGAAGTAAAGACCGCTTCTCTGGCAGTAATTCAAGCTGCATTCTCCAAATGGGAACAGAAGGAAAATGTTACTTACTCTGCAAGCAGGTTTGTAGCATATAGTTCTGTAGATTCACATACTCTCCATACTCCTGCCATCCATTAATTAACTCTGAAATTTGCAGGTTGTTTCTCTTTGAAGAAGTCTTGTGAACCATAATGTGCTGGGTCTCCTCCTTTAGTGTAAAATGTGCATGGATACTAACCCAGTGTTAAAGTGTTTTCACAAAGTGGGTGATAGCATTTTTGTAGTGGCAAGGGAACGTAGCATAGTTTGCAATGCATATTGTAAAGTGTCAAACATGTAATAATCGAAGAGCTCTGCAACTAATGCAGGATTCCGGGGGAAAAGGTGGGAACATGTGACTCTAAAGCACGACATTCTATGAACAGGCACTTAAAGAGTACACAACATTTTTAGTTTGTAGCATGTGTGACTACATGCTCCTCACTGACTGTAGAGCAGTACCCTCCGTAAGCGATGGCTGGCTGCTTCGCATTTGTCAGCTAGGGGGATGTTAGCCAAGAAAGCCATAGTTGCACATTGCTTGCTGGTAAAGTCCACCAGTCCACCAGGTTGGGAACAGGTAGAGCTCTTTTAGCTTTGTTGTAGCAGGTTGGGATGCAATTGCCTTGCCATCTGGCTACACCAGCCTTAGATATGGGATGGCCTCTGTGAGATTTTAGAAAGGCGAAAAACTTGCGGAATGTTTGCTCACGTCACAAAAACACTCAAGAGCCCATTTAACATCTAGAATATATAGAATGTAAAGGGTTTGTTCCCCTACTGAGTCTGGTTGTGCAGGAAAGGGTGAAAAGCTCTATGGTCTGACTGAGGTAGAAAGGTGAAGCTACCATGGGGAGAACGTTAGGGTTAGTTCTGAGAAGAACCCTATCTTTTTGAATCTAAATGAAAGGTTCTTGCAGGGTCTGGCACTTGCAACTCAGTGATGTCTTTGAGAGAATTTATACTACTACTAAGACAGTAGCATTCCAGAAAAGGAACTGGAAAGCACAAGTTTGTAGGGTTCACAGGTTGGACCCATGAATCTGGTGAGGACTACATTAAGGATCCACACAGAAGCAGCAGGTACACTGGGCGGGGTGACCCTCTTGAGACTCTCCATGAATGTGTTGACAACTGGAACCCTAAACAAGGAAGAATGTTCCCTGTTTTGCATAAACGCCACAATGGCAGCTACATGAACCTGTATGGAAGTGTAGGTGAGGACCGAATTCTGCAGATGCAAGACACAGCAGATGATGTCCTGGATATTCAGTTTTAAAAAGATCTGGATTTCAGAAATGTAATTGTAGGCAAACCTTTTCCACTTTATGGCATAGCGTAGCAGGCCCATGTCATAAGTCTGCATGCTTACCTCAAGTGCCAGATCGTTCTGAGGGCCAAGTGTTGACTCTGCATGAGAAGGACATTATAATAAGTGAGAGGTTCTCAGGCCTGATGGAGATCTTGAGGAGCACAGTGTACTTAGGCTGCCTGGCCAAGTGGGAGCCACTAGGATGAGTGAGAGGGTAGTTTGGTTCATCTTCCATACCATATACAAAAGGAATGGGAGAGGAGGAAAAGCATAGGTAATTTATCAGTAGTGCATTTCCCTATGACTGAGTACCGAGAGGCAAAGTGGGGCATTTGGCACTTTCATCGGTGGCGAACAGCTCTATCTGTGGAATGCCTCAGTACCAGAAGTACCTGTGATTTTTTTGCGGGTGGAGTACCCACCCATGAACTTGCTGATGCATCATGTCCGGCAGATGTATAAAGCCATTGTTCACACCCAAACGGTGTAATGCCAGAAGGTGGATGGCCAAGTGTCAGGTCTTCTGTGCAGACAGTAGGGGAGAGTGTATGCTGCTTCTGTAGGTAGTGCATGGTAGCCATGTTGTCTGTTTTGATGACAACTACCTTGCCCAGAGTTACCTGAAAGAATGCTTGAGCGCTAGATACAGGGCCAGCAGATCAAAGTAGTTCATGTAGGACCCCTGGTGTTGAAGGGGTCACATTACCTGGACAGCCACATGGTCGAGATGCTCCTCCCAGCCTGCAATAAAGGTGTCAGTTGTAATGGCAACTTGCAGGACGTAGTCTGAGAATTGTTGCTGCTCCACCACTGCAGAAAACAATTAGTATCAGCCTTTACCAATGTTAGATCTTCACAGTGAGCCTCATTACACTGAAAGGCATTCTCGTAATAAGTATTCTTGCACATGCATTGCCGGGCAGGGGCGCAATGGCGATGTGGGAAGGCATTGTTACTAGGATGAGTATCATGGTTCAGACTATAAATTGATGATTGGGCTCAAAAGAGGTAACAGCTGCTGAAATACCAATACTTTGTTGGTTGGGGTAAGGTTTTGGGCATTTAGGACAGCGCTATTAAGGGCTGAAAACTTTAAGGGTTGACTGTGCAAATTGGTGGCATTTGTGGTGAACCCCAAGCTGTGTAACAGGGAGATGGCAGCTTAAGTGATGGCTAGGTATTGTATCCTGTCTGAACTCTTAACAGCCAGTCATGGACATAGGGTAAGACAAAAGTGACACACCTTCATTAAAGAGAGGCCACCACTGCTATGCTCGTTGAGAATACCCTTGGAGCTGTGGTGACCCCAAAAGAAAGTACTTTGATTTGTGTAAGTGATCAGCACCACCAATTCAAAAGTATCATCGGTGGGCAGGGTGGATGGTTATATGACTTGAGTGGCATCCACTAATATTTTTTTATCATGTTATTATCATCATACTATTATAGGTATTCCTAATAAATTTATATTCTTTATCAAATTACCATGCAGTGTATCTGACCCACAGTGCTTTGAGGATACCACAAATGTTTTGTAGCACTATGTTAACACCTTAAGTACATCAAATAAACCTGGAGCTATGTGAGAGTAACAGAAATCACCTTTACAGTTCATGTTTTTGGGTGAGGTGCTGCTAGAGAGCCAGGAGAGTCGGGCCAACAGTTGCCAACTGTAGGGGGAGTGACTCAGTCGCCTACATTCAGCAGTGCTGCTGCCCCTAATCCAGCAGTCTTGTAGCGATACAATGATCCTTACGACAATCCCTTTGTTTACTGACCAGTGGAAGGCAGACTGAATTGCTGTGGAAAACCCTAGGATCATCATAGTTTGTTTTGAATTAGTCTGGTTTCTCCCAATCTTGTCTTATGAGTGAAACATAACACCTACCCTCACCATCTTAAATACTCACTTTTATATCTCCACCTTGTTATATTGACATTTAGTGGCTTTGGTAAATACTGCCCCTATTTCATTCTAGTTGCGGTCTCAAGGTTAATATCAAAGAATCGTTGACCCTACATTTTCAAGCCCTCTAGGATTTTACAGCACATGTGGGCAATGTCAAATTTAGCCAGTCTGAGTAAGGTCAATTATTTTTCCCTTGAAGGAAGACAAACAGATGCTTGAGGACAACCTGGTATCTGAGGAGGGGCACATGGTATGAAAGGTTCACGGAAGAAATGTTTAATAAACTGAAATGTGGTCAGTTTTTAAATACTGAGTGGCTAATATGGCTAGGGGGATGGGCTGTATGCCAGATTCTTGTGGATGGGCATTGCCACTAAAAATACAAAAAACATAATTTATAAAGATGGAGGAAATCTTCACCAACTTTCTGTTTTAGTCTGCCTGGAAAACAGTTTTGGAAATTCAATCTTCAGAGGCTTCATGGGTGGACATGGGCACTCATTTTGTCAAAATAAGAGGCACTTTGTTCATATCCTAAGCAAATCATAAGTGTGCCTAAATGGCCCTCATTATTACATTGGCGATAATAACCACCTACTGCCGCCTTGACTGCCTCCAACATAGCACTGTGGCGACGACCATCCTTCCGCCAGATTAGGAGCACTGCCTGACTTCTGCCACAATAAGGGCGGAAATCCGGCAGTGTTCATACTAGCAGACGGTGATGACCTGGCTCTGCTAAGACCAGCACTGCCTCGCCAGTACAACGCAGCCAGGCGTATTTTAAGCAGAAATACAGCCTGCCGGTGTTCTGCTGGCGGGGTGCTGCTGGTGGCAGCAGTGCCCCTTCCCTGCCGGAGGACCTCCTCTGCCAAGATAAGTCGGGCGTCCGACAGGTGAGGGCGGTGGGGGTGTGTGTGTGTGTGTCTGAGTGCATGTGTGAATGCGTCTGTGCGTTGTGTTGTATGCGTGTGAGTGAATGCTTGTAAGAATGGTGAAGTGAGTGTGTGTCTGCATGTCAGTGTGTCTGTGAGCAAGAATGTGTGTGAGTATGTCTGAATGAATGCGTATATGAATGCGTGTGTGTCAGTGAATGAGTGAATGTGTGTATGCATGGTGCGTGTGAGTATGTGTGCATGTATGCAGGCTGAATGCGTGTATCGGAGGGGGCGGGGGGATTGTTTGAATCGGGGGTTGGATGTTTGGATGGAAGGAGTGTGGGGGGTGTCAGGTGAGTGTTGCGGGGGTGGGGGAGCAGCCTACCAGTGACCGGGAAGGAATCCCCTGTCACCGGTAGGGCCTACCACCATGGTTTTCGTGGCGTTGCTAACGCCACAGAAACCATGGCAGTAGGCTGGCTCATTAAGCCGCCGGCGGTACTCTGTGGCCCGCCAGGTCAGAGATTGACCTCTTCAGCCTGGCGGCTCATACTGCCATGGCGGTATGACTGGAGCCAACCCGCCACACTCATAATGTTGCGGTATGTACCACTAGCCTGTTGGCAGTAATACCGCTACATTAATTCAAATGAGGGCCTATGTTTTGTTTGCTGACTCTAAACAAAAGCCAATCCACCTAAAATATATTTATTTTCATAGGTCTCACTGTTTGACTGTCCAGGGAGTTGACATTAATCTTTGGAGAACTGTACAAAGTAACCAGAGAAGTGAAGAAATTGTTTGTCCTAAACCAAAGTTGGCCTGAAGTCGGTTATTAAGAACTTTAGTGGATGAGCTGCATCTGCAAGTCTAAACAAATTATTTATTTATATGAAGCAAAAACTCTGGACTATACGGTAAATATGTTGGCCCCTGTTTAAAATAGTGTTATAAAATACTTTTTTTCCTCTTACGTTTCCAACTGGATAATTTGTACTTCAGGAAAAGGCCCACATCCACCAAGAATAACTAGGACTGTTCGGTCTTTTGGAGTAGGCTCTGGACTAATCTAGATGGATACATTAGAGACCTCTTTTCAAGAGAGCTCTGTCTATCCCCTGGTTGAAACACATGAAGCATCTATGCCTCAAGGTGCTCGTTGGCAGGAACCTGCTGCCGGACCTCCGGCTGGCTGACATTGTCAGGATCACAAAGTCGTGGGCTCCTGTGGATCAGTGTGGGTCATATCGTACCATCTCACTCAGCAATGTCCAGATGAAGCTGTTCACCAAAGTACTGGCAACTCGCCTTCTGGTAATTGATAATCTAATCATTGGGAAGCAGTGTGCGCTCATTCCTGGGAGGTTCACGTTTGTAGACTCCACATTGCTTTGGCCTGTAGTTGATGAACTACAAGACCCAATGCAGCTCATTATGGTCTATTTCATTCAGTGGCCTGGGTCTCCCTGTATGTGATCCTTGGTAAATCCAGCTTGGAAGACACTTCTTTGTTGGATGACTGATAATTTTTGGCAAACCTCAAAACTCAGGTGCTAGACCCTCCAGACACTTATTTTACGGTCTCACCATCTACATGGCCAAACTAGAAGTGCTCCTGATCAGAGCGCGTCCATAGGACTTGGATTTGGCTTCGTCCTGGACGATGACAACGATTGTTTTAAATGCCTTGGAGTATATATTACAGCTAATGACAATAGTATCTGGGATCGCTGCATCTCAAACAAGGTCACATTCTGGTCTCCTAAACCCCGTTCTTAATGAGCATTCTCCACAATCAAATTCTGCTTTTGCACCGAATGGTGGACCATGGTTAATGTCCGTTTCTTCCACTCTCTATACAGGGGTCGCATCCCATCGTCAGGCTCTCAAACTGCAGATTTAGAGTCCAGAGGCTGCCCTAAGTAACACACTAAGATTTAGGCTGACTGGCAAGCCTGCAGAGGGAGAACCCTTGGAGCTGGGGGGGGGGTCGGAGAGAGGGGGTTGGCCTTAAATGCCCGATTTACTCATTAGGTGTTTGAAAATCATGTTGAGTATAAAGCAATCTGTTGAGTTGTGCCTAATATCTCATACTTTTATAAGCCTTTGATTGTGTATGAATCGATTCAAGGGATTGTTCTGTTTGTTCTACAACTTGTGAAATGTCAATAAATTATATTAAAAAATAATCTATGCCTCGGTTAGGACTCAAATTATGGCTTTCATATGAGTCTATTCAGTTGTGTGATGGACAGGCAGTTAATGAAAATGTCACTTACCCAGTGTACATCTGTTCGTGGCATCAGTCGCTGTAGATTCGCATGTTTTGCAATAGCTCGCCATCTGGTGTTGGGCCGAAGTGTTACAAGTTGTTTTTCTTCGAAGAAGTCTTTCGAGTCACGGGACCGAGTGACTCCTCCTTTTGTCTCCATTGCGCATGGGCGTCGACTCCATCTTCGATTGTTTTTCCCCGCAGAGGGTGAGGTAGGAGTTGAATTGTAGTAATAGTGCCCATGCAATGGAGTGACTAAGTATGTACCTATTTAAGGTTGAGATGATACATATACAAATAGTTGAAGGTAACTTCCAAACTGCTACAGGCTCCCGGGGAGGCGGGTGGGCACATGCGAATCTACAGCGACTGATGCCACGAACAGATGTACACTGGGTAAGTGACATTTTCAGTTCGATGGCATCGGTCGCTGTAGATACGCATGTTTTGCATAGACTAGTAAGCAGTTATCTCCCCAAAAGCGGTGGCTCAGCCTGTAGGAGTGGAAGTAGTTTGAAATAATGTTTTTAATACGGCTTGACCTACTGTGGCTTGTTGTGCGGATAACACATCTACACAGTAGTGCTTGGTGAATGTGTGAGGCGTAGACCATGTGGCTGCCTTACATATTTCTTGCATTGGGATGTTTCCTAGAAAGGCCATGGTAGCACCCTTCTTTCTGGTTGAGTGTGCCCTTGGTGTAATGGGCAGCTGTCGTTTAGCTTTAAGGTAGCAGATTTGGATGCATTTAACTATCCATCTGGCTATACCTTGTTTTGATATTGGGTTTCCTGCATGAGGTTTTTGAAATGCAATAAATAGTTGTTTAGTCTTTCTGATGTTCTTTGTTCTGTCAATGTAATACATTAATGCTCTTTTGACATCTAATGTATGTAGTGCCCTTTCAGCTACGGTATCTGGCTGTGGAAAGAACACTGGAAGTTCCACTGTTTGATTTAGATGGAACGGTGAAATAACCTTTGGCAAAAATTTAGGATTAGTCCTTAGGACGACCTTATTCTTGTGTAGTTGTATAAAAGGTTCTTGTATTGTAAACGCCTGAATCTCGCTTACTCTTCTTAGGGAAGTAATGGCGATGAGAAATGCAACCTTCCAGGTTAGGAACTGTATTTCGCAGGAGTGCATGGGTTCAAAAGGTGGACCCATAAGTCTAGTTAGGACAACATTTAGGTTCCATGAAGGAACAGGTGGTGTTCTTGGTGGTATAATTCTCCTAAGGCCCTCCATGAATGCTTTAATGACTGGTATCTTATATAGGGAAGTTGAATAGGTAGTCTGCAGGTATGCAGATATTGCTGCAAGGTGTATTTTAATGGAAGAGAAAGCCAGGTTAGATTTTTGTAAGTGAAGCAAGTAGCCCACTACATGTTCTGGAGTTGTGTGTAAAGGTTGTATTTGATTAATATGGCAGTAGCAAACAAACCTCTTCCATTTACTTGCATAGCAGTGCCTGGTAGATGGCCGCCTGGCTTGCTTTATGACTTCCATACATTCTTGGGTAAGTTGTAAGTGCCCGAATTCTAGGATCTCAGGAGCCAGATTGCTAGATTCAGCGATGCTGGATCTGGGTGTCTGATCTTTTGGTTGTGTTGTGTCAACAGATCTGGCCTGTTGGGCAATTTGATGTAGGGTACTACTGATAGGTCTAGCAGCGTTGTGTACCAGGGTTGCCTTGCCCAAGTTGGTGCTATCAATATGAGTTTGAGTTTGTTTTGACTGAGTTTGTTTACCAGGTAAGGAAGGAGAGGGAGAGGAGGAAAAGCGTAAGCAAATATCCCTGACCAGTTCATCCATAGGGCATTGCCTAGGGACTGTTTGTGTGGGTATCTGGATGCGAAGTTTTGGCATTTTGCGTTCTCCTTTGTCGCAAACAAGTCTATTTGAGGTGTTCCCCAGAGTTTGAAATAGGTGTTCAGAATTTGGGGGTGAATTTCCCATTCGTGGACCTGTTGGTGATCTCGAGAGAGGTTGTCTGCGAGTTGATTTTGGATCCCTGGTATAAATTGTGCTATTAGGCGAATTTGGTTGTGAATTGCCCAACGCCAAATTTTTTGTGCTAGCAGGCTTAACTGCGTGGAGTGTGTCCCCCCTTGCTTGTTTAGATAATACATTGTTGTCATGTTGTCTGTCTTGACGAGAATGTATTTGTGAACTATTATTGGTTGGAAAGCTTTTAGTGCTTGAAAAACTGCTAGTAGTTCTAGGTGATTTATATGCAGTTTTGTTTGATGTACGTTCCATTGTCCTTGTATGCTGTGTTGATCGAGGTGTGCTCCCCACCCTGTCATGGAAGCATCTGTTATTACGTATTGTGGCACTGGGTCTTGGAAAGGCCGCCCCTTGTTTAAATTTATTTTGTTCCACCACAGAAGCGAGAGGTAAGTTTGGCGGTCTCTTAACACCAGATCTAGAAGGTGACCCTGTGCTTGAGACCACTGTGATGCTAGGCACTGTTGTAAGGGCCTCATGTGCAGTCTTGCGTTTGGGACAATGGCTATGCATGAAGACATCATGCCTAGGAGTTGTAATATCATCTTTGCTTGTATCTTTTGTGTTGGATACATGCGTTGTATGATGGTGTTGAAATTTTGAATTCTTTGGGGACTTGGAGTGGCTACTCCTTTTGTTGTGTCTATTATGGCTCCTAGGTATTGTTGTACCTTGCACGGCAGAATGTTGGATTTCGTGAAGTTGACGGTGAACCCTAGTTTGAAGAGGGTTTGTATGATCTGATTTGTGTGAATTGAGCACTCTATTAACGAATGGGCCTTGATTAGCCAGTCGTCTAGATATGGGAACACATGTATTTGCTGCCTTCTGATGTGTGCAGCGACTACCGCTAGACATTTGGTAAAGACTCTTGGTGCGGTTGTTAATCCGAAAGGCAGTACCTTGAATTGGTAATGTATTCATTTGAATACAAACCTTAGGTATTTCCTGTGCGATGGGTGTATTGGTATATGGAAATACGCGTCCTTGAGGTCTAAAGTTGACATGTAGTCTTGTAGTTTTAGCAATGGCAAAACTTCTTGTAGTGTGACCATGTGAAAGTGGTCTGATTTGATGAATGTGTTCACTATTCTGAGGTCTAGGATTGGTCTCAGCGTTTTGTCCTTCTTTGGTATCAGAAAGTACAGTGAGTAAACTCCTGTGTTTATTTGTGTGTTTGGCACTAATTCGATTGCATTCTTTTGCAATAGTGCCTGCACTTCTATCTCCAGGAGATTGGAATGATGTTTTGTCAAATTTTGTGCTTTTGGTGGTATGTTTGGAGGGAATTGTAGAAATTCTATGCAATAACCATGTTGGATAATTGCTAGAACCCAAGTGTCTGTAGTGATTTCCTCCCATGCTTTGTAATAATGACTTATTCTTCCCCCCACTGGTGTTGTGTGGAGGGGGTGAGTGACATGTGAGTCACTGCTTAGTAGTAGGGGTTTTGGGGCTTTGAAATTTTCCTCTATTCCTAGGGAATTGCCCTCCTCTATATTGTCCCCGAAAACCTCCTCTGTACTGTCCCTGGTAACTGGACGGTGTTGCCTGTGAGGTGCTGGCTTGTGTGCTTTGACCCCGAAACCCCGCTCTAAAGGGTGTTTTACGGAATGTGCTGTAATTCCCTCTGCTCTGCGGGGAGTAGAGTGCGCCCATGGCTTTAGCAGTGTCCGTGTCTTTTTTGAGTTTCTCAATCGCTGTGTCCACTTCTGGACCGAACAGTTCTTTTTCGTTAAAAGGCATATTGAGAACTGCTTGCTGAATCTCTGGTTTAAATCCAGACGTTCGGAGCCATGCATGCCTTCTGATAGTTACAGATGTATTAATTGTCCGTGCAGCTGTATCTGCAGCGTCCATGGAGGAGCGGATTTGGTTGTTGGAAATGGTCTGTCCCTCCTCAACCACTTGTTTTGCCCTATTTTGTAGGTCCTTGGGCAGATGGTCAATAAGATGTTGCATCTCATCCCAATGGGCTCTGTCATAGCGCGCAAGTAGTGCCTGGGAGTTAGCGATGCGCCACTGGTTTGCAGCTTGTGCTGCAACTCTTTTACCAGCTGCATCGAACTTGCGGCTTTCTTTATCTGGGTGTGGTGCATCTCCAGATGTGTGGGAGTTGGCCCTTTTCCTAGCTGCTCCTACAACGACAGAGTCTGGTGGCAGCTGTGTAGTGATGAAAGCCGGGTCTGTAGGAGGCGCCTTATACTTTTTTTCCACTCTTGGTGTGATTGCCCTACTGTTGACCGGCTCCTTAAAGATTTCTTTTGCGTGCCAGAGCATACCAGGGAGCATAGGCAGGCTTTGGTAGGAGCTGTGGGTGGAGGAGAGTGTGTTGAATAAAAAGTCATCCTCGACCTGTTCTGAGTGGAGGCTTACATTGTGAAATTGTGCTGCTCTAGCCACCACTTGAGAATACGCAGTGCTGTCCTCTGGTGGAGATGGCTTCGTAGGGTATGCCTCCGGACTGTTATCTGACACTGGGGCGTCGTATAAGTCCCATGCGTCTTGATCTTGGTCACCCTGGCTCATGGTGGTGTGAGCTGGGGAATGTGATGGAGTTTGTGCTGGTGAGACATTAATCACAGGTGGAGGAGAGGGTGGTGGGGTAACTTTTCACCACTTTTGTTTGTGGTGTTTGTTCAGTTTGGAACTCCAATCTTCTCTTTCTTCTAATAGGGGGAAGGGTGCTTATTTTTCTTGTCCCCTGCTGTATGAAAATACGCTTTTGCGTATGGTCTACATCCGTTGAGTGTAGTTCTTCCTCAAACCTATGCTTTTGCATTTGGGAGGTTAGCGAGTGCTCTTCTGTATAAGAGCCTGAAACTGGGTCGGTTGCAGTTTGTTTCGGCACCGAAACCCTGTCTGCATCTTTTTTCGGCTCCGAGGTGACTTTTTACTTTTTCGGGGCCGAAACCTCTCGGCGTCGATCTTCTTCGGTGCCGCTGTCTCGGCGTCGAGCCGTGTCTACACCGGTATCTCGGTGTCGATGCTTGTCTCCAGCACTTTCTCGGTCCCGAGAAGGCTGCGTGCCGGTGTCTCGACCGGAGTCGGACGATCTCGGCACTGTATGGGCCTTTTTCGGTGCCGACGGTCGGTCACCGAATTTATGGGTCGAGCCATGGCCTGATGGCAGTGGCGTCCCCTGGGCCTTGTAAATCTTCTTTTGAGTGGTTTTCGACGTCCTACTCACGGTTTGTGTATCGTCGAATCCTTCGGAGTCCGATTCTTGGATCGAAAAGGATCCCTCCTCTTCTTGTTCCTCGAACTCCCGGTGGGCTGTCGGCACGGACGCCATCTGAAGTCTTCTGGCTCGACTGTCTCGGAGAGTTTTTCGGGACCGGAACGCACGACAGGCCTCGCAGGTGTCTTCGCTGTGCTCAGGTGACAGGCACAGGTTGCAGACCAAGTGTTGGTCTGTATAGGGGTATTTATTGTGGCATTTGGGACAGAAACGGAACGGGGTCCGTTCCATCGGCGTTCTTCTGCACGCGGTCGGGCCGACCAGGCCCCGACAGGGGATCGAAAAAATTACCCCGAAGGGCACCGGAGCTCTTCGATCTTAGACGCGGTGTTGAATCTAACTACGCCGACCCCGAACGCAACAATACCGACGAAAATCTTCTGAAATTAGCTATTTTTCCGTTCCGAAACTCGGAGCGACAGGAACACGTCCGAACCCGATGGCGGAAAAAAAACCAAACGAAGATGGAGTCGACGCCCATGCGCAATGGAGACAAAAGGAGGAGTCACTCGGTCCCGTGACTCGAAAGACTTCTTCGAAGAAAAACAACTTGTAACACTCCGGCCCAACACCAGATGGCGAGCTATTGCAAAACATGCGTATCTACAGCGACAGATGCCATCGAACATTAACTTTCTATTTATGAATGAACGCCAATTTGTAGCAGATTTGTTAGCACTGAGGTCTGCGGGCAAACCATATTTGAAAGTCCATTATGTTGGTTAAATTCAAGCAAGGTCCTCTTTCACTTCTGGAAAAGTTAGGAAATAAAATAATTGTAATCACCATTCACCAATCTGGTGTTTGTTTAGGTGATGAAGAGATTTGTGAAACTTACGCACTTTTGTTTTGTCTGTTCCCCATAATGTTGTCCACGGAAAAGACAATTAATTTCTCAGTTTCTGCTATACAATATTGCCTCATCTTCTGAAGGGTTAATATTGTGTTATTTAACTAACCTTCCATTTAGTACATTTTGGCTGTTTAATTTGCACCATTATATTTTTTAATTTGTGACAATGTTTTGAAACTTTTATGTTTGTTAGGAAATGCACTTTTAACGATTTGTGTATGTTTTATGTATTTTGTAATCCGAAATAAAAAAATAATATATAGAGTTGTGATTAAGCCAAGAGTGTTTCAATACATCAGTGCATTTGTTCAGATAATTAAAAACACAGGCTGTGGTTTCTTTTACTCCACTGTTACGACTGCATCGTTCAACATTGGGGCATCTTTTGAGAGGTTGATGCATGCATCCTACTTCATGCTGAAACCAGACACCATCCGTTTGAGGGTGGACATGCATTTTCCAACCCACTGTCAAAAGGTATGGGTGGACTGAGATTTTCAGGTAAAAAAAGGTGCAAGTTCTAATGGCAACTACAGCATTATAGCAGGCAGGACAGATATTGAATTGTAAATAATAATTGAACTCCTGTGTGTTCTAATGGCAACTACAGCATTATAGCAGGCAGGGCAGATATGTGAACTGTAAATATTAACTGAACTCCTCCATGTATTTCTAAGGACACTGTGGCATATTTCATGTGTGTTTTTAAGACCGTGTGTATTGATATGTTCTGATATCATTAAGCATGCAAGTTGTAAACAAAACAAGTTTTATGATGAGATGAACATACTAACCAAGGACCGAGCAGGCAAAGTGCCCATTTTGAATGAACTGGCTATCCAGACAGTGTTTTGATATTGTGTGAAGTGACATCCAGGTAGCAGCCAGGCAGGTATCCAGAACAGGCACACCATTTGCCAATGTAGTGGTAGCAGCTTTGGTTCTAGTAGAACACGCGTTGAACATTTTCAGGGGCTGCTTCTTGGTCAGTGCATAGCAAATTTCGAGGCAGAGTACAATCCAACAAGAAATGGTCCTTGTGAAGTCAGTGTATAAATGAGGTCTAGAAGCAGGTTAACTTCTAAATTTGGGAATGCTAAATTCCAAGAGACTGGAGGCAGCCAAGGGAACAATAACTATAATATAAATTCAACACCAAAAGATAGAACTAGCATACACTAAAGAGTATGCATATAAATAAAACAGAATATCACAGTCCTTTTCTAAATGGTCTTGCTCTTTTTTGCCGTAGGTAATCAAATGAGGAGCTGACCATCCACACAATGTTTCCTGGTATGATAGGTATAAAAGCTAAGAGCTATTTTAGAATCCAACCTATGGAGTCTCTCTACAGCATTGCAGGTGTGAGGCGAAGAATTTGGAAGAGTAATACTTTTGCCGTTGTGCAAAAGAGTTACTACATTCGGAAGAAAGAAGCTTTGGGTTCTCAAACCAATTTCCCTGGAAAGAATGTGATGGATAGCAGGTTGACAGGGAGGGCTTGTAGTTTGCTCACCCGATGTTATGGTGATGGGAATAACTGCCTTGAGGGTGAGAAGCAGCGGTAGACAACCATGCAGTGGTTCAAAGGGAGTACATATCAGAAATGTGAGGACCAAGTTGAGGTTTCACTATGAGAAAGGAAATGGTAGAAACCTATGTTGTAAACCTTTAAAAAAACACATTACAACGGGTGACTTAAACAAAGAGGGCTTATGCAGCAATCACAGGAAAGCGGAAAGAGCTGACCAGTACCTATTAGTCCTTGCTGTGCTAGGGACAAAACCAAAAAAAAATAATTAGAAAACTTGACTTGAAGTGGGACAATCTGCCAATTAGCATATTAAGTTACAAACCTGTCCCAACCACGGGTGTATACAGATTAGGTGGAAGAACACATGACTGCCAAGATCAAAGACATCGATAGGGTGGAAGGGCAAATGCAGCAACAGTCATTGCTCAGTCTCCAGGCATGGAGGTAGGAATGGCCCAGGTTCACGGGCAGAACCTTTGCTAGCAACAGAAGATCCCACCCAAAGCGGCAGTCTGATCAAAGAATAGATGCTCTGGCCCATCAACATATCCATATCTAATCTCACTGTCTTCCTCCTGTGCATGTCAGACCACCATTTAATTAATTTCTCCCTGACTGGCCTAAACCTTCTTAAACCCCCTCCATGCCCTAGAATTCCTTCCAGAAACTGATCCTGAAGAGACCACAGTGCCTTCTGCAACTCACTGGCACTCTTCTCCACCTAAATCAAATGAGAGCTTAGACACATACATGGAAGCGATCTCTGACTGGCTAACAGAAGCCAACAAAATACATGCTCCATTCCACTAAGTCAAACAAGCTAGACGCCATGATGCATCTAAATGGGCCATGGTGCATCTAAATGATTCTCAGAAGATCTACAATCAGCCAAACTTGAACTCCACTGTGTAGAACCCAAATGGCAAAAAGATTATTCGCCGGACAAAAAGGAAGCCTATACTCAACATCTTAAGGAATATAAAAATCAATCATGCAGGCCAAATCGCATTTCTTCTTGAATAAAATCTTAAACTCTGTAAACAAGACAAAGGAGATCCTCGGAATTATTTCAGAACTATCTAACCCTGACAGAGTTTTACCTATCCTACCCACTCAAAACCTGTGTGACACCCTTAACTCCTTTTTCATCAACAAGATTAAGGTGATAAAAGATAGCATAACCCGAAGGTCACTCCTCAATACAACTTCCTTATAAGACAGAAACCCCATCTCACACACAGTTTTTCCTGCTATCAGTAAGGATTGCCTAGTGGACCTGCTGATCAAAGTTAAGTCGGGATCACCTAACAACACCTGTCTCCCACAAGTCCTAAGACATTTTTTTCTCTTCTCTCTGACCCTGCTATCTCCCTTCTTAACTTGTCCCTCAGCCAAGGTGGCATCCTTAGCCCTTTCAAGGAGGCTATAGCGGTCCCGCTTCAAAATAAATCTGGAGAAGACTCGCTGGTCCTGAAAAACTACTGTCTCATCTCTTTAGTCCCCTACTTAGCAAAGGTCTCTCTAGTCCCCTACTTAGCAAAGGTCCTAGAAGCACATGTTACTCAACACCTCTACTCCTTCCTAGAGGAATCCAACTTTCTTGACTCTCACCAAGCGGGTTTCTGCCTAGTCCATTTGACAGAAGCAGTCATCCTCTCTGTAGTGATGACATGCAAGAAGAAGACAGAGGCATTACCCCATGGACCTATTGGCAACCCTCAACATGGTTTACCGTGACCTCTAGGTGAACCGCGTCAGAGCCGCGGGCCTGCAAGGCACAGCGCTCTATGGGATCAGATCCTTTTGCAACAGCCACTCACAATCGGTCCTGCTGTCTACTTTCAGTTCATCCAAGGTTCAGCTTAACTGTGAAATACCCCAGGGATCCTCCCTATACCCTCATCTTTTTAACCTGCACATCAGCATCCTAGTACACTACCTAACAGAATGAATGTCAGGATCTATAACTATGCTGATATGCAGTTACTTTTTATCATTGATAACTGCATGGAATCAAATTAAGTTTTTAAAAACATTATGTTCTACCTCGGTGCCTAGATGAACAGCAACCAGTTAAAACTAAACTCGGCTAAAACAGAAATTGTTATCACTACAAAAGAAGTACATTCTGCCCCCCCCCCCCGAGATAGGTGCACACCCTATGCCCAAGAAATCAGTAAAAAGCCTTGGGGTCCTCATTGATGAGGCTCAATTCACAAAACCCGAACTAAGAGCAGTAATCTCCTCCTGCAACTCAGAAGAATTAGAAAAATCTGAAAGTATTTCACTTATGAACCCATTATCAGAGTCATCACTGCCTTAATCATCTCTGGGATAGACTGAGCAAACTCGCTCTACCTGGGCCTCTCAAGCTCAGCTACACTGGTTTCCGGTAGCACAAAGAACAATCTCTAAAACCCGTATTAATTATTTTTAAATCCCTCCACAGAGGAAGTCCGGCTGTTTTATCATCTAGAATTCAGATATATCCCCAGTAGAATCCTAAAATCTACCCATTTGAATCTCCTGTCAATCCCAAAATCCAAAAAGAAGAAAATGGCTTGTGCTAGATTCTCTACACTCCACAATACACTTCCCCCCTGCATAGGGAATTCCGCTCCTCTTAACATTAGATCCACTCCCAACTACGCAGGATTCAGGTAACTTTTAAAAACATGGCTCTTTAAACAAGCTTACAACTAAACCATGAGCTGTGGTCTATGCACTTGTTACCCAAGCGCCAAGAGACCAACCCGGTGAACATACACTCAAATACTCGGTAACATAATTTAACACGTTCCTACCCAGGAGTCTGCAGGAACCAAATTCTCTGGGCTAGTCCGATGCCACTATGATGACTTGGGTCCAGTCATTCCAGATATCCTTCAGAACTCAGGACAGGAGAGGTAACAGTGGAGATGCATATAAGAGCCCTAAGCTCCACTCCAGGGGAACACATCTCCTAGGGACAGCTGTCTTTGAAACTCCAACACACACAAACTGCTGGCATTCAGCATTCTTATCAGTGGCAAAAAGACCAAACCAAGGTTCTCTTATTCACAGAACAGACCCTTTGCCACCTTTGGGTGTATTTGCCATTCATGATCTGCTACGCCTCATGGGTGGGGTTCAACCACCCTAGCATTTACAGATCCCGCCAGGTGATGTTCTACTGGTAAAGTCTTCTGATGTTCCACTCACTTTCAAAGGAGTATCTCCAGATACAGAGTCCACAACCTCACTCTAACCTGCAGAACCACATGGGAGCGTTGTTATCCGTGAGCATGTGTACCAGCCTCCCTTTGATGGATGGCAGAAATTCAGTTAACACAAAGAGGTTGGTATGCAACTCCAGTAGACTAACGTACAGAAAGGTCTCTGCAGGAGACGAGATGAATCTAACCTTCACCTCTCATTATGGCCTCCCTAACCCAGGAGTGATGCATCAATCACCAGTCAGCCCTGGATTGGGTATGGAGAGAGGTTTGCCACTGAGCCAATCGCAATATAGCAGCCATCACTGCAGGCCTTTTGGGATCTCCTCAGAGTTCTGGACATGAATGGAGAGGTCTCCCTGAACTTGTGTCCACTGGGAATTAACTGCAAATCAATCACTCAGTATCAATCAATCAGTACTTCTATAGCGCGGCTAATCACCAGTGGGGTCTCAAGGTACTGTTTGCGGGCGTGCTGCTCAATGGAAAAGCCAGGTCTTGAGGTCCTGAACTGCTTCAGTGATGCAGTCCACTGAGTTTGAGAGATAGCGTGTTTCATGTCCAGACTGCTAGGGAGAAGAAGGATCTTTACCCTGCTGTGCTTTTTTGGATCTTGAGAATGGCTGCAAGGGCAAGCTGTGTAAAACTGAGTTGTCTGCTGGGTATGTAGAAGGTGAGGCGATGGTTGAGGTAGGCCGGTCCTATGTTCTGATAGGCAGCTAAAAGGCACTACACAAGTTTGTAGGTGATGCGCTTGTTGACTGGGAGCCAGTGTATCTTTGAGGTGAGAGGAGATGTGGCTGTGTCCGGGGATGTCCAGGATGAGCCTGGCTGCTGCATTCTGAATTCTTTGTTGTCTTGATTGCAGTTTCTTGGTGATGTGACAAAGAGGAAGTTGCTTCTGACGAGTGCGTGGGTGACTGTCCTCCTCGTCTCGGTGGGGATCCACTTGAAGATCTTTCGAAGGAGTCAAAGGGTGTGGTAGCATGATGACAAGATGGCGTTGACTTGACAGGTCATGGACAGAGAGGAGTCCAGGATGATGCCCAGATTGTGTGCTTGGTCAGTGGGAGCAGGGGTGTTTCTCTGTGCGGTAGGCCACCAGGAGTCATTAAAGGCGGAGGGGGTGGAGCCAATTCCGAGGATCCCCGTCTTGTCCGAGATGAGCGTGAGGCAGCTGGCTTCCATCAAAGCGGCGATTGCTCTCATCCCGTTGTGGATTTTTCTCTTGGCTCTTGCTGGGTTGTCAGTCAAGGAGAGGATCAGTTGGGTATCATCGGTGTGGAAGACAATGCTTAGATCGTGTTGTCTGATGATCTTGGCGAGTGGGGCCATGTAAATGTTGAAGAGTGTCAGGCTGAGTGAGGATCCTTGGGGTACTCCTTAGCATGTTTCTTTGGGTTCCGAAGTGAAAGGTGGTAGTCTGAGACTGAGTTCTTCCGGTGAGGAAGGATCTGATCCATTCCAGTGCTTCATTGCGGATGCCGGCATTGTGGAGTCTGACGCAGAGGGTGGAGTGGGAGATGGTGTCAAATGCGGCAGAGAAATCAAGGAGAATGATTGAGGTCTTTTATCTGTGGTCTAATATGGCGCATGTCGTTGGTGGCTGCTAGGAGTGCTGTTTCGGTACAGTGGTTGTTCGTGAATCCGGAATGGGATGGGTCTAGGGACTGGTGTCTCTAGGAATTCGGTGAGTTGCTGGCTGGGGGCCTTTTCTGTTACTTTGGCTGGGCAAAGGGAGCAGAGAGATGGGTCTGTAGTTTTTCAGCTCCTTTTGGTCAGTGGTGGGTTTCTTGAGTAGCAGGTTGATCTCAGAATGGTTCCAGTTGGATGGGAAGGTGGCAGTCTCCAAAGATCGGTTGATAGTCCGACAGAGCTCAGGTGCTATGGTGGCGCTAGCCAGGTTAAAGATGTGATGTGGGCACGGACCCGAGGGTGCTCCTGAGTGGATGAAGTTCATTAGTTTCCGGGTTTCCTCTGAGGTGATGGGGGCCCAGGAGTTCAAAATCTCATGTGACGCAGGGCATCTGGTGGTGTTTGTGGACATTGTGGGCAGGTTTTGGTTCTTGAAGCCTTCGTAAATGTCCTGGATGTTCAGATGGAAAAGGTGGCGAGGTCGTCGCAGAGGTCTTGAGAGGAAGGGATGGCTGAGATGTCTGTTCCGGGGTTCGTAAACTCTTTGACGATTTAGTGGCTTTGATGTTCTGGTGGTGCGCGATGACTGCTGCTCCTCCATTTCTGTTCCAGTTGCCTGCAGGAGCGTTTGGACTCTTGCAGGTCTGTTGTGAACCATCTAAGTGTTTTGCTTTTTTGGTTTCCTGCAGGTTCACAGAGGAGAGCTACATGGTTAGCAGATTCTGAGATGCAGTGCTGTAGATTACATGCGGATTCGTGTCCACTGCGTCCAGTGGGAAGGAATGGTCGACTGCATCAATGAGTTGCGATTGTGTGACTTTGCCCCAGCATCTGCCGGTGGGCGGGATGCATAGTGGCGTGCAGTGTTCTTTGTGAAGGTGAAGTGGACGCATTTGTGGTTGGTCCAGGGGTGTTCGAAGGTGTGAGAGATGGTGATGTTCCCTGACAAGAAGACGGGATTGAGGGTGTGCCCAGCTGTGTGGGTAGGGACATTGACAAGTTGTTTGAAGCAGAGTGTTGTGAGGTTGTCCAAGAGGCTTATGGTGTTGGGGTCATCGCGTTTATCAAAGTGGAAGTTGAGGTCACAGAGTAGGGTGTAGTCTGTGGAGGCGAGCGCTTTGGGGGGTGGGGGGGGACGAGGTCAATGATGGCTTCTCTGAATTGAGGTCAGGGTCTTGAATCTGAAAGTGTAGGTTTTCATGGGTTGGCTGATTCTGTGACTTGGTGGTTGTCAGGCAAAGGGTGTTCTTGTAGACTATAGCAATACCTCCTCCTGGACGGTTGGCTCTGTCCTTGTGGATGATTTTGTAGTGTCTGGAATGGCTGTGGTGATTTCTGGGGCCGAGCTGGGGGTGATCCAGGACTCTGTGAGGAAGGCGACATCCAGGGATGTCGAGTCGAGGAGGTCCTAGACTTCTACTGCGTGCTTGACGAGGGAGCATGTGTTGAGGAGTATGCATTTGAGGTAGCCATCTGGGCTTGGTGCGGGATCATGTGGTGGTTGGTGGAGTATGCGAAAGCATGAGTTGCACATGAAGGGTCCATGAGTGTTTCTCGGGTCGACTAGGTGGCAGGCTGATGATTGTCCCGGGTTGAGGGTGCGTAGTGTTGGAGTCGAATAAAAGGATGGAGCAAGGTACAGGGTCCATGGCGTTGGGAACAGTTCAGGTGCTGATGGGCACAGATGGGCTTGCCTTTGGCATGCCCACTGCACAGCGGCCACCATTAAGAATGTAGGGAGGGACTGGACAGCTGTGAGGGCGGGAAAACCGATTCAAGGGTGGGGCAGCAGGGAGGAAAGTGGCAACGGGGAAGGGGCAGAAAAGCAGCAAAAAGTGAGACAAGAGAAAGAGAAAAACAGCAAAAGACAGAAAGCAGACAGAAGCAGATGGCCACTAGGCCACCAGGCCTAGTCTGTCTGCAGGCGGAGGCAGGCCTTGATCTCAGAGCCGGCAGGCTCCTGAGGAGATCTGTCATTACAGCAGGTGAAGCCATGCAGGATGGAGCGAAAAACACTGACCAGAAAGGTCAGCAGAGTCACTCCTCAGTTCACAACGGCCACCCTTAGGAAGTGAGGTGGGAGGGTCTGGACAGCTGGGAGTTGGAAGGCCGGGAGGAGGTGGGACCTCAAAAGCGATGCGGGATCAGGGCAACAGGGAGAGCAGCAGCAGAGAGGGAAGAGGCAATGGGGAAGGTGCAGAAGAGCAGCAAAAAGTGAGGTAAGAGAGTAAAAAAAACAGAGAAAAGCAGCAAAAGAAAGACAAAGAAAGCAGACAGAAGCAGATGGCCACTTTGCCACTAGGGATGAAGCGTAGTCGGGTGCCTGCAGGTTTAGGCGGGCCTCGGTCCCAGAGCCAGCAGGCTCTTGAGGAGATTGGTCACAGCAGCAGGTGGAGCCACGCAGGAGGGTGCAACAAACGTTGACCAGAAAGGTCAGTAGAGTCGCAGATCTCAAATATACTACCTGGCATGCTTGACTAGCAGGACACAGAAGGCCATCAGTCCCAGGGGCCTCAGAATCATCCTTATTGAGATCCAGGAACAAGAAACATGGGGAATCACAGCCCAAATGTATTGGACTCTCCGCTCTAAGAGGGGGAAGGCGCAAAAGCAAAAACTGCAGTGTCCAAAATTGCTCCAATGAAGGGGTGGCTTTGGCACATTGAAAGTGAACCCAACCCAAGCACCCACCTTCATCAGCTAATTGTCAAGGTAGGATACAGCTGGATTCCCTGACAGACAAAGATGTGCTGCAAACACCGCCATCACTTTCGTGAACACCCGAGGGGCACTCATGAAGCCAACGTGTAGTGACTTGCAGGATGGAGATGTGAAAACAAGTGCCAAGAAGCTCCAAAGCCATTAATCCATCAGTCTCCGGAGTGGAGGACAAACAAGACCTAGGCTAGGGTGAGCATCTTGAATTTGTCCTTCCGCAGGTAGTATAGAGAGAGCGAATGTCTAGGATAGGATAGGATGGAGGCCTGCATCCTTCAACACCAGAAAGCAGCAGCAGCAACAACCAGTACCTATTTCTGACACTGGTAAACCCTCTACAGATTGTTTGGCCGAAAGGCCCTGCACTTACAGCAGCCAGAGGGACAGATGGTGCTCTGATAGCCATTCTGAATGCGGTGGAAGATGCAGCGCGGTGAAAACAGATCCAGCTAGACAATTTGCAGAACCACTTGTCACTTGAATTCTTCCTCCAACATAGTGTGTGCCTCAAAGGGTGCACTAAAGAGGCTTTGTGGTTACGGGAGCTGGAGTGATGGTGGAGTCAGCCGTTTGCTGTTTCCAGTTTCCACGTTGCCTGTGAAACGGAGACACCACCCTCGAAAGGGCTGTGGCGTTTGTTGGGCCGGCTGCACAGTTTGCTGATGAGATTTAAAGCCTCTGCCATAGCTACATAAGGGTGACATTGCTGGCTTGGCAGACAAGCCCAAGGAGCATGCTGTGGTCCTACTGTCAAGACACTCAAACTCCAGAGAAAGCACACAGGTGTCAGCGTGCTTCCCAGTCTCATTCCTGAAATCTTTATTTTTCAGGGATGATTCCTACCATTGTCCGGAGGCAGCCTGAAGTTCTGGGGGCATTGGAGGTGCTGCAGTAAATCAGACTTCTGTGATGCTATGTTGTGGCTCTTTGGCACACTACCAGCTCCCCCTGGCATGCATTCAGGCCCCAAGGAACAGTGAAGACCACCTGGGATCCTGATAACAGGACTACCCTCTGCACCAGATCTGTCTGGAGCCATTGCAGGTCCGGCTTTGACGTCAGTGCTGAATCCAATTTTGGTGCCACAACCCACGCCAGACCATGGTGCATCGACGCTGGGTGGTAAACTGTGGGCTATGTCCTTGACCACTGTCACTGAAGTGCTCTAGGACAGATTCTGCCTTCTTGGCAGAAAGGAAACAGCCATCTAAGATCATGTATATGAAAGTGGCCTGAACATTCCCCTAAGAAGCCCACTGATCTCATCTAAGTGCGTCTCCCAAGGGCCACACTGGTACCTATTGCCCAGTCAAAGGAATCTGTAGTATCCAACCCACAGCGGATCATAAGCTTTTTTGCTTCGCAACCACCTTGAATGGCCTGCGTAAGGGTGGAGCATACATCATCAGGCAGAGCAGGTAAGAGCAACAAAGAGCAATGGTGTAGCACCCCAACAGGCAATTATTGATACCTAAATGTAATGCCAAGCTTGTGGAAGAGAATATGTGCTTTTGAAAGTTTCCATAAGCTTAGATTCTCTATTCAGTGGTATGGTAGGAAGGCATTTGGGTTTAGTTGGCATGTGGATGTCTAAAAGTCCCAGCTTTCCCATGTTGGGTGCTGTGTCAGGAAGGCGGGCTCACCCAGGGCTGGACAATAGTGTTGTGCTATCTGCGTGTTGACCACAGGACCGAAAGAAGGCTATGACCAAGTCTCAAGAACAGTGTCTGTGAAACCTTCAATAATATGGCAGAAGAGGTTCAGCTCTTTTTTTTTTTACCTCGATAGTAGGCAACTGGAGGTCATGAACCTCAACTATCCTTTGCATCACCACTGACAATGAGTCTGTATCCTCAGTGGTGGGCCAAGGTGGAGAATCCAGCCCAGTATATGGCGAAGTGTCAAAGTCACTGACATCCCTAAGATCCTCATAAAAGTAGTCATTGGTTGTAATTGGTATAAGGGTGTGCCAGCTCATTCCTTGCATCATAGGCTTCGTTATTCAGGTCTGTGCCAAACAAATTGTTTATGACTTGGGTCCATCCATGAGGTAGAGATAATGTATCAGAAGGTTGTAGAAGGGCTGAATCCAAGGTGTATCTGGGCCCGGCCTAGGTCGAGGTGGCGCTGACTCAGTCAGAAAGCACTGTATGAAGAGTTTTGTTATCCCAAGCTGACGCACCATGGTCTAGCGTGGGCTGTGGCATCCAAATCGGATTCAGTACCGTTGTTGGTGCAGGAACTACAATGGCTCCAGATGATCCAGCTGGCGCAAAGGACAGAGCAGCCATCTGGATCCCAGACGGAGGTACTCACAGTTCCTTGTGGCCTGAAGACATTGGGACTTCCCTGGAGTTACAGCGTGGAGGGAAAAGGTCCCTGTAGGACGTTTTATGTTTCCACTTGGACATACTAAAGATTTCAACAGCAATGATGATCGGCCACAAGCAAAACTTCGGGACCTTCCCTTTAACTAGTCACTGCATAGACTCTTGTGTGATTTTAGCAACACTGAGATTCACTTCATGGTCTAGGATGGCCTACGATGCATCAAGGCACAGTTCCTGCAGGCCTTTGAATCAGAGTCCGACCTCAAGCTCCAGAGACAAACTTGAAGGGGATCTGTCACAGACATTTGTTTACGATAGTCCCTAAAAGTGTTAAACTCTGTTTTTGGAGGTTGCATTGCCCTTGTACACAGGTATGAAAGAAAAACTTTAGGAAATAGTCTTCTGAAGAGATGAGATGTAGCTCTAGATTCACACGCACAATGTCACAAACCGGCATGCACAAAGACAAAAAAGATTATTTGGATCCAGTCTGATGCATGGGGACCAATCAAAAGCTGAGGAATCTGAATTAAGGGTAGATAGAATTTGGGCCAAAGTGTGAATCTTGATTTGTTCTTTTTGACGAAGAAATTGAGAGGGTTAAAATCTCAAATAGAATGAAGGCTTCCGTCCTTTGGTACCAGAAAATAACAGGAACATTTAGGTCTTATTTTTGATGCAAGGTCCATCTCTACCCAAAAGAGCTTTGGCCTCTTGCCACAAGAGATACAAATGGTCCTCCAACAGCCGCGCCCTGCCACCCGAGGAGGCAATACCTTCTCCTGCCTTCAACAGGATGGCCATCTGCCGCCAAGGTGAAGCTAAAGTGGCCTGGTGGCAGTAGTGGGATGGGGCTGGTCACTGAGCAGTGCTTTACTGCTGACAGCCTGATGTGGTCAACCGGATCTCTGGCCTCGAAAGGACTGGGTACCTGTTGCTCTGCAAGTTGACCTTGGATTTTTTCTTTTTGCTGAGCCCCTTCCAAAGCCTTGGAAAGGGAGAATCTGTGGGTGATACTGCTACACAGGCACAGAAAGGAAGAGGGAATGTGCTGTGGCCCTGCTTTCCCTGAAGCACTCCAGAGCAAAGACTCACTTGTCTTCAAGAGACGTGTACCATCGAATGGCATGTCCATTACTGACCCTGGTATATCGCAAAAGAAACCTGTGAATCTCAGCCATGCGTGGTGCCAAAGCACTATGCTGGTACTGACTTGTCTGCCCAAGCAGTCAGTGGTATGAAACCCAGTCTGAATAACATACTTCCCTACATCCTGACCATCTTAGATAATTTGTATAAGGCTGGCACACAGTTCTTCAGGAACCGTCGGCCCATTCCCCATGACCATTTCCCACAACAAATGCAAGTAATGTCCTAGGAGGCAACTACGATTTACTGATCGTAGAGTGAGGTGAATTAAGAAGAACATACTCTTCCTGAACGCGTGGATACTTTTTGATTTCCTCAGAGGAGGCGTAGTATGGAATGAGTTCGGGGATAAGCCTAGTCATCGATGTCTGGACCACTAAGCATTCAGGCATAGGGTGTTGCATAAGGAAAGAAGGATCATCAGAGGCAGGTCTGTGTCTACTGGCAACCTAATCTGATGACTGGAAGGCAAAAGCAAGAGTTGACCCAAGTACCCATCCGTGGGTCGGTCTTGGCCTCTTTAAAGAGAAGTGGTTCTGTGGAAGTCATCCCACATTTTAGGCCTTCCAGTAGGATGAACAAGTTACTTACCTTCAGTACTGCTCTTTCTGGTAGAGATTCTATTTAGCCACAGATTTATAAGATCCCAACTCTGGGAATCTGCACAATGAGTAGAGACAAATCCCACAACGGGGAGGATCGGTGAGAAATCTGCAAAAAGATAGAGTCTCTATCAGAAAGAGTGTTTCTGAAGGTAAATAACTTGATCAATTGATATAGACTTCTAGCCGCAGAATCTGCACCTTTTGAATAGATCCAAACCAGAACCTGGTAGAGGCGGATCTGTGAATGGTCTCAAACCAGAAAGTCCTGCAGGAACGAAGGGGCAAAGTGTTCCTCTTGGCGAACCTGGCTGTCCAGACAATAGTGCTTTATGAGAGTATAGAGGGATGCCCACATAGCTGCCTTGCATGTGTCTAGGACAGGAACTCTGTGTTAAAGCAATGGTAGCAGCTTCGGACCTGGTAAAATGAGAACACAGTCCTTCCAGAGTCTTATTTTTAGCCAAAGTAAAGCAGATCAAATGCAGAGGATGATCCAGCGGGAGGTTGTTCTCTTCTGCACAGCCTTTGTCGTTTTTCTCTCCAGCGAACCCAACAAAGAGCCACTCGTCCTCCAGGTGTTCTATGGAATGATCTATATAGAAACTCAGTGCTCTCTTGGAGCCCAAGTGATGGAGTTTCTCCTACTCATTAAAGGAGTGTGTCGGAGCATAGAATTCTGGAAGGGTGATGCAAAGTACACATCAAATAAGTAAGGACCAGACTGAGGTTTCACTGGGGCATCACTAAATTAATTGTGGGGGTGGGGAGAGTGGGGGAACAAGTGTTGGAGCCCTTTAAAAAAAAAAAAAAAAAAAAAAGAAAATTTACAAAAAAAACACAGCATCACAACTGCTGCCTAAAATAAGGAGGACTGATCTGACAACTTTAAGAAGGCTGAAAGATAAACTTAACCAGGCCTAAAATAAACCCTTGCCGGGCAAGAGGTAAATCAAACAATAGGATGTCCGATAACTTGGTCTGGAGACAGTCAATCTAGTATGTGCCACAGCAAAAATAAAGTTGCCCCAATGAAAGGTGTATACAGTTTTCATTGAGAGACGCGTGGCTGTCAAAATAGCATTAACCACCCCTGGAGGAAGGTCAAAGGTGGCCTGTTGGTACCACTTTATCTCCAAGGCTGAAGGTGGAGATTGCAAAGGCCAGGGTGCAGAAGTTTGCACCATTACTGCAACAGCAGGACCTCCGGTAGGGCTGCCTTATCGGAGGACAGATTCTCAAGCCCAGCATTTCTGGATAAACTCTCTGTGCTAAATCTGGAGCCACTAGGATGACTTGGGCAGGAGTGGTATTGACGAAAAGCCATACAGAAGTCCAAAGTTCCACTTGAAGAGGAGCACATCTGTAAGCAAGAGATGCCTTGGAAACTCCAAATGCATAGAAGTACTGAGCGTGTTCTCAGCTTTGGTGAACAAATATAGCCAAAATTCTCACCATTCACGAAGAGAACTTATGCCACCTCTGGTTGTACCTGCCACTTGTGATCTGCTAGGTGTCAGCGGCGGAGTTCATCCACCCTGGCATTTAAGGATTCAGCAAAATGGTTCACTACCAGAAAAATTCCCTGGCAGTCTAGTCATTTCCAGAGGTGCAAGGCCTCCATCCACAGGGTCTGTGAGCCCACCCACATGGCTGTGGTGTGACCTGTGAGCACTTGCACCTGCCTCCCTTTGATGGCGGGCAAAAAGGCTTTCAATGAAAAGCAGATGGCTTTCAGCTCCAGCAGGTTGATATGGACACAGAACTCCGCCAGAGACCAGGTCCCTAATTTCCCCCTCTCCAAAGTGGCAGCCCCAACTCAGACGTTGCACATCGGCCACTACTGTCAACTCTTGGTGGGGAAGGGTGTGGGGTCTGCCGCTGACCCAATCCTGATCCAGCAACCACCACTGCACATCTTTTGCAGCCGGATAGGTCCCCCCTGGTGTTGGGCCCACTGGGAATTCAGATTCCACTTGCAGAGCCTACATGTGCCATGTGGCATACTTGACAAGATTGCAGTAGACCATAAGCCCCTGTAGCCTCAGAGCTGACCTCACAGAAATGCAGGACCAAAGCCGAAAGACCATTATTATAGTATGAATGTCCTGGACTCGGTCCTGGGGGAAAGGCACAAAACCTGACCGTTCCCAAGTGGCTCAGATGAAAGGGAGAATCTGAGAGGAGTCAGGTGTGACTTAGGCACATTGATAGTGAATCCCAAAGATGAAAGAAGGCTCGCCGTAGTCTAGAGTTGGTGGACAACTGCCTGGGATGAACTTTTTTTCAACAGTTAGTCGTCAAGGTACGGAAATACTGGTACCGTCGACCTCCGAAAGGGAGCTGCTGCCACCAACACTTTTGTGACCACCCACAGGGCACTTGTGAGACCAGAGATAGCATTGCAAACTGAAAGTGCTCCAACCCTACTACAAACCTCAGGTAGCACTAGTGGGCTGGCAGGACAGGTATATGGAAATAAGTTGCCTGCACGTTCAACGCACCATCCAGTCTCCAGAGTCAAGGACAGACAAGAACTGGAAGAAGGTGAACATTTTGAAATTCTCCTTCCGGAAGAAAGGCATTGATAGGGGCCTGCGGCCTATATTCAACCTTCAGCCTATCTTTCTTGGGCACCAGAAAGGAGCAGAATTAAGAGCCATGACCTACTTTCGGCGCAGACACCCTTCTCAATAGCTCCTTCGGCCATAAGGGCACGTAGTTCCTGCTGCAAAATAGAGATAGTCCTCCATCAGTCAACAGTTAAAGTTGAGACAGGAAAGAAAGGATGGGCAAGGCGTAACCCCTGTGGAAAATCTGCAACCCCCCCCTCCCTGTCCAAAGTTAGTGCCTGCCAACCCGAGTAGAAACAGTGGATAAAGTCTCCAACCAGTTGGCTGTGCTTGTGTAAGGGCACGCTAAGGAGCTTTGGCAGGTGGGGTGAGAGTAGAGGGGCGGTAGACTGGATAGACAGTTTATGTTGGCCGCATGGTTGTAGGTCCCTCAGCATCGACCACAAAACTGCTGGGTTCCTTGTGGAGACTCAACAGGCTGACGGTATGGGGAACCTTGGCCCAATCCACGAAAGGAGCAGTGGAAATGTTGCAATTGGCAAAGTAAGGTGAAAAAATGCCCAGCAAGCAAGCTGTAGCCCTGCTATCCTTATTATGCTTGAAAGAAGAATCAGCCTTGTTCCTGAACAGACAAATCTCAAAGGGCATGTCCTTCAGGGAAGACTGGACTCCACCTGAGAACCCAGTCTATCTCAGCCACTCGTGGTGAATGGTAAAACTGGTGCCTATGGTCCACCCAATGGAATAGGTGGTATCAAAGGCACAACAAATCGTGAACACAACAAAGTCTCGTCCAAACACTCAATAAGGTATGCAGCGGTGCATTGTTAAATGGAAAAAGGGACTCAGAAGATGTTTGCCTCAGTTGGAGAACTTCTGTTCATACAATAATTTCTAATCAAGGTGGGGAGCTGGAGGTCAAGCAATTCGGCCACCCTAAGCATGACCTTGGAGAAGGAATGGATTTCTATGTGGCTGATCCAGGGGGACGAGTAGACCCATTCTGGGGAGATATTGGGACTACTAGCCTCCTGCAAGTCCTTATATCAGTTATCCTAGTATTGTTGTGACAACCAATCACCTAGTCATTGTCAGAGCCCATACCAGAAAGAGGATGCAGAGTATGTTGCCTCCTTTCTGGGGGGAAGTGGCGCCTCGAGCAGAATCAGGAATGACTATGGTTAAGATTAAACTAGTGCAAACACAACATCCTAAAGAACTATTGGGTCCTCCCTCCTCTGGCACTGATGGAGTAAGCCTCTGTGCTGAAGTACCTGGTGCTGGTGTAGGTCATGGAAACCAAAGCATGGTTACAACTGCAGCCAGAGACCACAAACATGCCTCAGAGGGCCCAACTTACACCGAGGGCAATCCTGCCAGGCACAGGAAAGAAAAATCCCCACAGGCACTGTCAACGCATGGCTCATCTGTGAGAAAAAGCAAAAACAAATACCCCCCCATGCAAGGCAGTACAGGAGGAACTGGCTAGGCAGAGGGTAGAGAGGAAAAGAGGTAATTCACTGTTCCACCCTGACCGTCGCGAAAA
Source organism: Pleurodeles waltl (assembly GCF_031143425.1). Taxonomy (NCBI): domain Eukaryota; kingdom Metazoa; phylum Chordata; class Amphibia; order Caudata; family Salamandridae; genus Pleurodeles; species Pleurodeles waltl. The sequence goes on along the minus strand of NC_090440.1, from coordinate 829,667,163 downwards.
TGCCTCAGAGCAGAGTCATTGTGTGTGCCGAATAAATGGGTGCCATCAAATGGCATGCCAATCAAATTGGCTTGGACAGACTCTAAAAATTCAAAGGTGCGTAACCAGGCATGACATAGTGCTACTGTAGAGGCCATGGCCCAACCCACAGAGTCAGTGGTATCCATACCACAGCAAATGATTGATTCATCTGCCTGCTGGCCATATCGGATCAAAGGAGCAGGATCATTCTGGGTGTCATCCGGAAGCAATGGCAAGATGCATCCAATGAGTCCCACAATGAATGAGAAAAACTTCCAAGAATACAAGACGTATTAAGAGAGTGCAGAGCAGAAGTGGTGGAGAAGAAAATATACCTGCCACAAGCGTCAAGACTTCTGTAATCTGTCAGATGGGACATGAGGAAGAGAGTTAAGACCATGGGTAGCCGAAGCAGCCTGTACCACCAAAATATGAGTAGGATGCCAGAAGAGACAGGCCAGATCGCCGGGGGCAGGTTAGCCCATTTGAAATACAGCTCAATCAACAGGGACCTCTGTATCGGGGTTAGCGCAAGACCCCAACAAAATGTCATGTAGGCTTTAGAAGCACCAGCTAAACCTCTGTCCTTGGTGGAGGACGTCAATCAGAGGATCAGAATTGTCAATTAAACGGAGGGGCGTGTCAGTTCCAAAACCACAGCAAACCACCTCAGCATGTCAGTTCCCCTCCGCAGCAAGACCCATGGGGAGAGAGGGAGGGGGGGAAGAGGGCAGGGGCTGGGGCAGGTGTAGAGTCCAAGCCACTAGTCACACCTAGGTCTGTCAGCCAGCTGTCCCCTGTAGAAGGCTGAGCAGAGTTAGATATGGGTGGTAAAAACCCCAACTCTTCCCCTGTACCTCCAAATCCATGTCCCTCAGAAGGACAAAAATGAGGGGACTCCCCACAAAGCAGAGGGAAGGTGTCAGAGACAACCGGCATGACCTGCACCATACCAGACTTCGATGGGCACAGAAAAGACAATGGGGGTTATTCTAACTTTGGAGGAGGTGTTAATCCGTCCCAAAAGTGACGGAAAAGTGACGGATTTACCACCAGCCGTATTACGAGTCCATTATATCCTATGGAACTCGTAATACGGCTGGTGGTATATCCGTCACTTTACCGTCACTTTTGGGACGGATTAACACTCAATGAAGTCTATCAGCACCGTCGATCTGAACGGCTGAAGTCAGCTGATCAGATACAGGTGCAGAAGGTGGGAACCCAGAAGGGCTGTGCACTGGTGCTGTAATGGCATCGACAACGGACGAAGAATGCCGAACTGAAGCAGAGGGTGAACCCGCCGGCGTGGACACAGTTGAGGTACATTTGCATCTCCTTGGGGCTCAAAAGCACTCCAGGGGAGGATGAAGATCCAAAGAGTGTGATGAGAATCATATTCTCCCATCTGTGTCAGAGTCGCTCCGGACCCAGGGAAGGGAGGGAGATGTGATGTGGACTCGAGCATCGACTTCCCAAACAAGGAGTGTCAGGAGGCCACACGCGGTGAGGTCAGGAGATGCTGCAACTTCGACTGCTTGCGTCGTGACTTTCCACATGAAGAGAATGACGTCCATGGGAACGACTCATGGAACGGCCCCTCAAACGGACCATAGTACGAGAAGGAAACCAAGGTCGATGGGAAGCCAGGGAAGGCTCCAACAGCCAAAAGCCAGAAGCTTTATATGATGCTCCTGCAGCGTCTTTGGCAAAAGATGACAACAGGAGTCGCACTCCAGAGTCATGGTGCTCCCCCAGGAACCACATCCAAATAGAGTGGGGGGTCCGTGGCCAACATTTGTCATCCACAGGACCCACAGGGCTTGAACCTTGAAAACACAAAAAAGACAAGCACACTGTTCCATGGATGAAAACATTGAAGTAGGCCGAAAATGGCCTGAGAAACCGTTACTGGATCCCCATTGCATACGGGGAAAAGAAGGAAAGGACTGCGCGTTGGAGAAGAAGTTATTTGGACTCTGTTGATCTCACATTCGGTGGATGATGTTGGTATGGAGTCGCCCAACGCCCTCTTCTGACACACAAACGTGCTGTGAGGGAAAAAAAAATCCAGATTCTTCTTGCGCCTGGGGAGGATTCTAAAGTAAGAAGTCTGCAGCTAGATGTTTCTAGCAGATAGTATGGATTGTTTAAGCTATCAGAAATCTTCTTATACTTTTTGGGGGTCGGGGTAGTTTAGGGATTCACATGTCCTTTGTGACCACTAAAGAAACACTGCTATGGTGCCATGGCACTCTTGCGAGATCAGACTTCCTTTCTGGGTATCGCGACTCCCTTCACTTTTAACAAAGTCAAGTTTGATAATAAAAACTCTTTTTTATAATATAAAAAGACTAGGGGTTTGCTAAGAACAATTTAGTGCTATATTGGTTAATTTAAAAATTACCATATTTTAGATCTTTTTGGAACTGTAGTACTCGAAAACCAGTGCCACAGCTCCAAGGTGTTCCCTTGATGATAGAGAGGATTTGCAAATCATTGGACACCACTGGAAAAAATAATTAGTTCTTTTAACTATATGATTAAACATACAGGTAATTCTTATTCTTTTAAAAATATATAATTACCGGTCTTGTTATAGGACAGATCTACAGGAAAGAAAACTAGCTTGGTTTTTTGCCTTTCCTTACTTTTTTGGGGATAAAGGACATTCTTTCAACTTCATTTATGGCTTCTGAACAGGATGACTAGCAGAAAGGAAAAAAGAGGAAGCTATTCAGGAGAGCAATTAAATCAGGCTGAATACTCCAGGTCTCCGCTAAAGTACATTGTGTGAATGTTTTTCACTATCCCTGCTGGAGACAGAAAGCTCGCATCCAACCTGGTTACATGCAAACATCCGACAAAGAAATTGAGCTGGGGAAGTCATAAGAAATTATTCTGGAACATCTTCTATGCACAAACCTCTTATTGCTTCTCATTATCTCCAATTTAATGTATCAAAAAGGAAGAGGGACCATCTTTATCTGCCATCAAGCCATTCCTCCTGGTGACAAGCTGCTATATGGCATCCCTCAGCAGGAGTAGGATGAGAGTGACACATGTTTTGCCAATATTGGCTTGCACTGCTTGGTATGTGGGATGATGGTCTTCACTCATGAGCAAAGTGCACAAGCATGAAAAAAGTAATTTTTCATTTTCTCCAAGATCCAATTCCACTATTACAGCCGAATTGTTTTTCTATTTCAAAAAAGTAAAAAGACAACAAAAAAAGTTTTAATAAAACAATTTTTTGTACAAACTTTAAAACAGTATATTGTGTGTTTTGTATACCCATAAGTCAGGCTGAGAGGCAGTGCATGTGACATGTATGCATCTATGAAGAGAGATGTGTGAATGAAACAGTGGAGAGTGCATGAAAATAAGCACTTGAGTGAGAGTGACTGTACTGCAGGAGTTGCTTAAAGAGCCTGTTCTCCATCCAAGCCTTCCATTCAACCCACCAGGGTTGACAATTCTTTAAGTGCAAAACCTATGGCTGTGTACAGTGATTCCTCTTCAACTAGGCCCTGTGCAGCACCCTCATGTGGCAAAAGACTTCCGCTGCGCATGGCCTTCAAATGTGCACTGTGAAGGGTGAGTAACTGTGGGCACGCACTGCATCCCAATCAACGTGTGTCTGCAGAACGTGACCTTCAGTCATGAACAGGGAATGGACGACAGGCCTGGAGTCTAGGCAGTCTTTGTGCCCCCATGCTAATACAGGACTCCGATACCCACTGACTTCTGAATCGGCTGAAGGGAGAAAAGGCTACCTCTTTTAAATCAGATAATTTTTTTATTTTTTTATTTTGAGTTGTTAAGAACCTCGATATTGGGGATCCGCAATTAAGTAATGGTGTATATAGTTCTCAATCACTAAAATGTACTTCTTTATGCTCAGTTGAAGCACCGTTTCATATTCTAATGTCTCAAAGCTGCTGAAAAATTTAGTCTAAAATAAGAAAAGAACGTCTTGAATAAAGTGCTACTTTCTTGCCCAATGTGGAGTAATTCTGTTCAATCGTTTTTACTATACTGAAAGCACATAATCCTACAAGAACTAACCTGGGAAATGGAACTTTTGGAACCCTCCCTTTTTGTGCACTCTGCTTGACAGATCTACACAAAACTTGCCATGGAGGACCCCAAGCAGACATGTGTTTGTTTTGGAAAGTTTTGTGCAGATTTGTTAAACAGCACCAAGCTATTAGGAAACAAAAAATGCCTTTCCTATGACCCAACCATAACTATACTAGTGCAATCGCTGGCAGTGTAAAAAAATATATATATATATGGAGGAGTGGCTTGGGGCGTCAAGATGGCAGTCGCACTCTAAGAATGCTATGAATCCCTCCGTCATCCACCACCATCTAGCGCCCTGCTCAGTACCCCCTTCATGCCCTGAATAGCTGTTGCACTGTGCCTGGAGATGCACAGGAGCCGTGGGAGAAAGAATCGAATCCCAGAGATCCGTGGAGGCGGTGTCTCTGTGGCACCAGAGTAGCAGCCTACAAGATGGCACTGCCGAGGGTCAGCTAGGACATGCCGCCATGTGAATAGCCGGAGGCTGCATGAAGACAGAGGCGGCTGGAGCCCCGGAAAGAGACAAGGACCCGCGTGGACCAGAGGAGAGATCCTGCCGACAGAGAGAGGACTTTGGCTGCGACCAGGGAAGCGGTGTTCCTCTGGCGCTCAGGAGGCCCTGCGTGAGAGGTGCCTGCTCTCCCGGAGTCAGAGGTGATTCAGGGTGGCTGGTGACGGGAGGAGCATACAGGGATGAGGTGTGGAGTGGCCTCGCATGAACGAACACAGAGGTGGTGCGGTGCCGGGAGGGCGAGCCCAGTGGATGGACTACCGCAGCGCGAAGTGGGCCGGCCTGGCGTAGAGGCCTACAGGACTCAGATCAGATGCAGCGATGCAGAAAGGTGAGCGACTGAACCCCAGCTAATGGCCCGGAGGAGAGAGATGCCTGGTGGAGTATACGGGGACCTGGCCAACACATACGCCCAGAAAAGGAATTACCCTGTGGCCCTAAGTGAGAGATGCCCCTCCTCCCAGGCTGGAGGTGATCCAGGAAGACCAGAGGAGTCAGCTGGGAAGGGATGTGGGGTGGTCCCCACCCAGACTCTCCCCCAAAGTGTGTGGAGATAGCAGCGCAACAGGGAAGCCCCAATGGAGATAGGGGCACCTGCAACACCGGTTATACATGGGGATGGTCGGGTCCTGGAGTACCTCTGTAGACTGCTGGTGGACGAGGATGCTGGGGGAACAGCAGGAGGTGGCCTGCGGAGGGACGCAGTTAGATTGCTGAAACCCTGTGCGTGGTGCGATGGGAGTACGGGCCTGGAGGAGTGACAGTGGTCCGACAGCCACCGCGCTTGGAGCGCACAAAGCTTATTAACCGGCAAGACAGGTAGGAGCAGATTGGCTGGGTGGTGTCTGAGACGCTAGTACCCAGTTCTGTGGTTTGGAAAGGAGGTCACAAAGTGCGAAGGAGTGTGAATCTGATAGTCCCTTACAGGGTCCTGAGTGTGACTGGTGGCGACAGGTCCCACCCATGCAACCCAGGGAAGAGACTTGTGGAAAGAAGCACTGGGTTGCGGTGGCGACTGAGAACTCGTCAGAACACAGAGGATAGAATAAGAGGTAGATTCACAATGGGGAAAGACAAACAGCAGAGGCTGCCCGCTTCCCAATCACGCATTGACAAATACACCACTCATGGGGGTGCTCCTAGGGAACCAACAGGAGGTCCATCGGTCACCGACACAGGAAACACAGATAAAATCCTGCACGCAATACGGGCTTCCCAGGAGGCTGTGGAGACTAAAATTGGAGAAATACAGGTTGATGTGACCTTGCTTTGCCAGGACTTAGAGAGGCGCGATAGCCCGGGTGACGGAAACAGAAAACCGTGTGTCCGTGGTAGAAGAATAAGTTACGGATTTGAAAGCTAAAGTTAAGTCTCCACCAAGGAATGCATGAACTTCAACAACGCGCTGAAGATGCCAAAAATAGATCACAGCGTAACAACCTGAGATTTGTGGGCTTCACTGAAGGAGCTGAAGGAACGCGGGTGGTGGATTTCTTAGAGACTTGGTTGAAGTTGTGGATGCCCTTAGATAAACTAACTCTATGGTTTGCGGTGGAAAGGGCTCACAGTGCTCTATCGGCTAGCTCCCCTCCCGGACCAAGACCGAGACTGCATCCTTCAAGGGACACGTTGCCAGGCTGACCTCAGTCATCACAATGCAAAGATTCTGATCTTCCCTGACTACTCCAGGGGTGTGCAGGCACCCAGACCCTCCTATGAACTGGTAAAACAAAAGTTAAGGGCACTCCAGATTACCTACATGCTTCTCTTTCAGGCCCGCCTCAAGGTAATATATATGCTGGCAAGACGCATTTCTTTGAAACTCCTGAGGTGGCCTGGGAATGGGCGAAGGAGGAACCCCGTCTACAGTGGGATGGTTGTGCCGCCTCCTCACTCGAGAGACTCGCATAACGTTTCAAATGAACTCAGGACCTGAAACCCTCAAGAATGAAGAGATCTCACACACGCAGGCAGCAATCTGGGGGAGGCCCTTCAACCCGCTCGCAGAGTCTGGAAGGATCTGGGCAGCAGCAGGAGCTACAGGGCAATCCATCATCAGTCCCACAAGAAAAGGAGGGTGATAGGGCAGCACAGCAACAACAGGAGGGGAGACTAAACCAGCCACCACTAGAAGTGTAGAAGGGCCACGTACAGGCGATATACTGGCTGGGCAGGAGACAAGTAAATCCTACTATATTGAGGGGTCCACCATTCCATGTTAACTGAGTTTTAAGCTACTGGTTGGGGTGTTTGGGGCAACAGATGCTTCTTCTGTTCGAGGGGCGGATGTGAGGTTTGCATGCAAGATTGCTGAAATGATGTTAAGAATTTTTTGTTTCCAAAGTCACACAAACAGAAATTCCCAGAGATAACAGAGGGACCCCTAGTTAGTCCGAAGTGAAACAAGGTATATTAAGGGGCAGCACGTTGGACTTAGACTCTCCACACGGCGACGGGTAAGGTGGTCTCCTGGAATGTACACGGGTTTCTGGATAAAATTAAACAGGTGGTAGCACTCTGCCACATGCAAGGGGTTTATCTATCTGTTCTATTCCTGCAGGAAACGCATTTACTGGGTACATCCTGCCCCTTCTTGGCTCATTATGGGTACGATAGAGTGCATCATGCTGGCTTCACATGTAACTCCTGGGGAGGTGGCAATATTGCTCCTAAGGGGATTTCCCATGGTTGTGCATAAGACATGGAGGGATACACAGGGCAGATATGTAACACTGGAGGGGATGGTAGGGGGATACCCCTTGAACTTGTTGCATCTCTATGCTCCTCCTGTGGCACATAAACACTTCCTAGAAGAGGTGACCGAGGTGGTGCTCCAGATGCCTCCTGTATGCACAATTATGGGAGGTGACATGAATGCAGTACTAGATCCAGCGATATACACTAAAGGAGTGGCCTCAGGGGAGAGGCATAGGTGCTCAGTAGTCCTGGGTCAATGGGTGTCAAATCTGGGGTTGAGAGGTCTAGAGAACCTGGAACCCTCATTCCAAGCAGTACACCCATATTTCTGCAGCACACAATAGACAGGCGCGTATTGATATGGTCTTATGCCGGAGGCCAATCTCCCCAAGGTTCAGCAGATCCAGATCATTGCTTGGGGATTATCAGACCATGCCCCGGTTCTCCTGGTCATTCGTTCAGCTGTCCAGACGCATGCACCCCGTGTGGCCTTAACCCCTGGCTTCTAAAAAGGGGGGGTTACACTGCGAACTTGAGGGAGGAAATTGCCCAATATTTTGAGCTTAATGACAGAACAGTACATACGAAAGCAATGCTTTGGGAGGCTGGGAAGGCTATGATAAGAGGCCGAGATAAGGCTCTTCTGTGAGCTAAAGAGAGCCGGGCAAGCTCGTGTTGCCCAGCTGGAGGTCCAGGCACTCCAACTTGATAAGAGCATGGAGAAGGACGGACCGACAGCAGATAAGCATGTGTTGAGCCTGGCGAGGGAGAAAATAAGGGCACAGTTGTTAGAGACAGCAAAACAGATAGCAGGGAACCCAAGCGAGAATATATGGATGGGGAAACAAAAATAGTAAACTGCTATACTGTTTGGCCACAAAATCTATGGAGGGGCGGGTGGTACCGGAGGTGGTGGATGGAGGGGTGAGGGGGGGCGGTCTCCCACTGATCTCTGCCTGGGATGGCAGCCACATTTGCAGAATATTATGCAACGCTGCATGCTGCATCCCTTAGGCCCCAGGTGGAACTAGAGGAGCCACTAGTAAATGAGCTGACCCTGCTGAGAATTCTAGAGAAGGAGTAAGATGTGCTAGATCAACCTCTGTCCCTGGAAGAGATAGCAGAAGTCATCTAAGCCTTAAAGTACGGGGAAGACTACGGGTCTGGATGGATACTCCACTGAGTTTTATTCTGGGTTTAAAGATCTTAGGCCCTCATTATGACATTGGCGGTAAATGCCGCTTACTGCCGTGCAGAAGACCGCCAAACACACCGCCGCAGCCACGGAATTCCGACACAGCTATTATGACCCACAGTTCGGAATCCACCAAAAGTCAGACACCCACACAAGTCCGCCACACCAAAGGTCAGTGATAAACTGGCGAAAACAAAACGTCCACCGTCACGCCAACAGAAATACGCCCACACTATCACAACACACAAATCCACGCGTCGGTCTTTCAACCGCGGTATTCAATTGGCAGTACACACCGCCGCGCTCAAAATACACACACTCTTACAAAACACTGCCACATTGGACAATTCCAAATACACACACCTGATACACATACACACACCACTCCCACACACTCAATACAATATAAAACACCCACCCACAAACCCTTACGACAACAAATCACGAACGAAAGCCAGAGAGAGACACCAACACTGGCATCCACAGGCACACAACACCATCACCCACATAACTTCCACGCACCTCACACAACACCCCACGACATATCAGCACACTTATCACCACACACACCACCCCACACATCACCTACACCACCCCATGGCACGGCAAAGACACCCCAGGTTCTCGGAGGAGGAGCTCAGGGTCATGGTGGAGGAAATTGTTCGGGTAGAGCCACAGCTACTTAGAGCACAGGTGCAGCACACCTCCATAGCTAGGAAGATGGAGCTATGGCGAAGAATAGTGGACAGGGTCAACGCAGTGGGACAGCACCAAAAAAATCAGGAGGACATAAGGAAGAGGTGGAACGACCTACAGGGGAAGGTGCGTTCCATGGTCTCCAGACACCACTTGGCGGTTCAGCGGACTGGAGGCGGACCCCCACTTCCTCCCCCACAACTAACAACATGGGAGGAGCAGGTCTTGGCGATTCTGCATCCTGAGGATCTAGCAGGAGTAGGTGGAGGAATGGACTCTGGTAAGTCAAACCTTTAACTACTTCATCCCCCACCCATTTGCATGTTATCACCTACCCCGACCCTCGCCCTCACCCCCATCACTCCTACTCCTCACAAATGTCCCACTATCACAAACCACACATCCCAACACCAGGCCCTGCATGCAACACCAAAGCATGGACACCCATCACTAAAGCATGCCCACTGCACATACCCATATACCACCCTAAACCACCATCACACAAGGTCCCACACAGGAACGCTAGCACTGGGGTAGACGGTCACCCACCCATTGCACAACTTGACACACACAGATGCAATAATCATGCCTTTATACCCTTGCAGGACCCCTAGGAGGGTCCACACATGTCCACTCCCCCCACAGAAGAGGCCCACAGTGATGATAGCACCTCTGTCCAACTGGATCTAGATGACCAGCCCGGCCCATCTGGGACCTCGGGACAGTCTGTTTCCCTGACACAGTCACAGGCCACCACAGAGCTTCCCCCCCCTCTGGAAACACCAGCACAGCACCCACCCAGCAGGCCCATACCTCCGTCCCCAGGACACGTCAATCAGCAGTGTGTCCACCACTACAGGGAACCCAGGCTAACCCACCACCCCAACACCACCAGGGACCTGGGGGCAGTGGTAGTGGGCACACGGTCCGGGGGACGGAGGCCCAGGAACACAGGGGAACTGGGAGGGCTGCTGTACGACAGGGGGCGGACAGGCCCAGGGAACCCACTCTCCACGAGGCCCTCTCCTCCATCATGGGAGCATACCACCACTCCCAGGAGATGATGGCAACGGTACTGGCCAAGTTTCAGGAGACCCAGCGCCTGCAGGAGGAATAGTATATGGGCTTCAGGGAGGAACTCAGAACCATCAATACCACCCTGGGCACAATCGTAGGGGTGCTGAAGGAAGTACTGAACACCAGGAGGGACACTGTGGCACTACAAGGGGCCCCTGACACTAGCTTGGACGATGAACTGCCCACCACCTCCGCCGGCGCTAGTGGACAGGAGGCACCGCCACAGGACCACCACACCAGCACCCCACCCCCTGCAGAGGGAGAACCACCTCGCAAACGGTCCCTGAGATCTAGGAACAAGACAGACAACGATGCCAAGACACCCGCCAAGAAATGAGACCACCCTGATTGTCATCCTACTGTCCCACTTTGTCACCCTGTCCATCCTTAAACTGCCCCAGCTCCACTTCCTATGCCCATTTGGGCAATGCACCTGTGAGACTAATAGACTGGACTCTGCCATGGACATTCCTCCGCCATCACCCCTCACCATTTTGCTACCCCCTACAATTTTGAGCACTAAAATAAACACCCTTAAAGCACAAAACAATCTGGAGTCTGTCTGTGATTTCGGAATATTGTATTAGCAATAACTGTGGCAAAAAAGCTCTTTCATTTGTAAAGTCAACATACCTATGTCACACAGCTCTAGTCCATGAGGAATTAAAGCAGATGTCACACTGTGGGACCCACATCTGTGAAATCGTAAGGGAAAGTGACAACTCAGTGACCATACACTGGGTGAAAAAGACAGACAGTAGAGAGGTAGTAGTGTTTAAGTACATGTAGTAGGCAGGCTTGAATTCTTACCTGTGTCTCACTGGAAATATTGCTGGACCACTGAGTCCCTGTTGTCCATGTCTTCTTCCTCTGCTTCCTCGTCTTCACTGTCCACAGGCTCCACAGCTGCAACAACACCGCCATCTGGACCATCCTCCTGCAGAAAGGGCACCTGTCGTCTCAAAGCCAAGTTGTGAAGCATACAGCAGGCCACGATGATCTGGCACACATTCTTTGGTGAGTAGAATAGGGATCCACCTGTCATATGGAGGCACCTGAACCTCGCCTTCAAGAGGCCGAAGGTGCGTTCGATCACCCTCCTAGTTTGCCCATGGGCCTCATTGTAGCGCTCCTCTGCCCTTGTCCTGGGATTCCTCACTAGGGGTCAGTAGCCATGACAGGTTGGGGTAACCAGAGTCACCTGCAAATGGCGAGGGACAACTGTTAGACACACACTAACCTGGAGGGATATCTCCAGACCCAGACAACCATTCCGACTGACTAGCTTCCAGGTGCTCACCTAATTGCCACACACGGTGCCTCTGGAGTTGCCCCATCACATAAGGGATGCTGCTATTCCGCAGGATGTAAGCGTCATGCACTGAGCCAGGGAACATGGTATTCACATGGGAGATGTACTGGTCGGCCAAACATACCATCTGAACATTCATCGAATGATAACTCTTCCGGTTTATGTACACCTGTTCACTCCTGTGGGGGGGGGGGGGGAACCAAAGCCACATGTGTCCCATCAATGGCACCTATTATGTGGGGATATGTCCCAGGGCATAGAAATCACCTTTCACTGGAGGCAAATCCTCCACCTGAGGGAAAACGATGTAGCTCCGCATGTGTTTCAGCAGGGCAGACAACACGTTGGAAAACATAGGCTGGAACATCCCTGATGCTGTGGCCACTGTTGTTTGAAATGACCCACTTGCAAGGAAATGGAGCACTGACAGCACCTGCACTTGAGGGGGGGATTCCTGTGGGATGGCGGATAGCTGACATCAGGTCTGGCTCCAGCTGGGTACACGGTTCCTGGATTGTGGCACGGTCAAGCCTGTATGCGATTATCACGTGTCTTTCCTCCATTGTCGGCAGGTCCACCAACGGTCGGTACACCGGAGGATGGCGCCATCTCCTCACATGTCCCAGCGGACTGTGCCTATGAAGGACAACAGTGAGCACAGAGTCAAACAAGTCAGAGGTACGTACCCACAGCTTACACAGAAAACCATTCATACACAAAAAGTGGCCTGTATGTGTGTTGAGTGTAGGCCTAGGTATGTGTGACGCAGTTGAAAATGAAGCCATGTGGGCCCCTGAAATGGCGGCTGTCTGACCTGTAAAGTGGGACAATGGGATGTGAGGTAACTGCGCTGGCGTTGTACACCATCGCGGTAGGCGGTTGAAGACCGCGGCGCAATGCTGCATTGGTTAACATTGCACCCTATGGGTCCCAGGAGCCAATGAAGATGTACGCCGGCGGCGACGGTACGCACCGCCGTGGACGTGACCGCCATTTTCTATCTGTTCAATCACTGGATACCTGATCTTCGACAGGAGAGGACCTACACTGCAAGTGCTGCTGTGACCTCGGTCTGGAAGAGACAATGGCTCGAGTGTCTGAGGAAATGGCCCCTGCCTTCACATCGGAGGAGTTGGAGAAACTCGTGGATGGGGTCCTCCCCCAGTACACGCTACTCTATGGTCCTCCAGACAAACAGGTAAGTACACTGGGAGCATGTTGTATGGGCTATGCCTGTGTGGAGAGGGGTGGATGTAAGTAGGAAGGGGGGAGAGTGCGGAATGCATGAAACGACGGTGAGTGCATGTGCCACATGGCAAGGGTAGGGATGGGGGCCAATCACTTTGACTGTGCAGTTGGTAATTACTTTCTCTTCCCCCTGTACAAATCATGTAGGTCAGCGCCCACCAGAAAAAATATATTTGGCGTGCCATCGCCAAGGACGTCCGGACCCTGGGGGTCTACCACAGACGGAGAACCCACTGCCGGAAAAGATGGGAGGACATTCGCCGCTGGAGCAAGAAGACGGCGGAGGCTCAGCTGGGGATGGCCTCCCAACGTGGGAGGGGTGCCCGTCGCACCATGACCCCCCTGATGTTCAGGATCCTGGAGGTGGCGTACCCGGAGTTGGATGGGCGCTTGAGGGCATCACAGCAGACACAAGGGGGTGAGTACACTCGCATTCTGCTGACTTTGCGCGCAGTGTAGGGGTCTGGGTGGGGGAGGTGGGCTGTGGGTTTCCCTAGGCAAGGGCGAGTTTAGTAGGCAAGGTCCCTCCGTAAGGCAGGCCATGTGGCACCCCAGCCCACCTCTGTAGAGTGCCAAGTACAGCTATTCATGCCCCGGTGTCATCTATGTGTGCAGATGTCGTCCTTTGCCTTGTAGGCCATTTCCCAGGAATTGAACAGTGGAGCCCAAGAGCGCGGCATAGTGCAGGGGGCTTCTGTGTCTGTCGTGTCCGCCAACGGTAGCGGTAATGCATGAACTCAACATGTCTTTCTTCTGTCACCCCCCCCCCTTTTTGTGGTCTCCCTGTTCTTGTGTGCATTAGCATCACCAGGCGGAGGAGCAGTGCCACCGGAGCAGGAGGGAGCTGCATCCCACATGGCCCTGGAGGGCCACACTACAGACTCTGAGTTCACCAGTGGGACGGAGGGCGAGGGGAGCTCCACGGCGGGGACAGGAGATGAGACCAGTGACACGGACTCGTCCTCTGATGGGAGCTCCCTTGTGGTGGTGGCAACATCTGTGCCCGCCCATCTATAGGTACAGCCGCCACCCCCCCCCCCCTTCCAGCACCGCCTTCCCAGCAGCCCCTCAGCCTTCGCCCCGTGCCCGCTCACCCGGGAGGTTGGGCATCACCTTCGCCCCAGGCACCTCAGGCCCTGCCCCAGTCACCCCTGCTGCCCTCAGTGAGGAGGCCATTGACCTCCTCAGGTCCCTCACTGTTGGGCAGTCTAGCATTTTGAATGCCATCCAGGGTGTAGAAAGGCAGTTGCAACAAACAAATGCATTCCTGGAGGGCATTCATTCTGGTCAGGCGGCCATTTAGCAAGCTTTTCAGACTCTGGCCTCAGCATTGATGGCAGCCATTGTCCCTGTCTCTAGCCTCCCCCCCTCCAACTTCCTCCACCCCGACCCAATCCCCTGTACCTCAGCCTATCCTAAGCACACCTACAGACCAGCATGCACACACGTCAACACACAAGGGAAGCTCAGGCACCACACATCCCACAGGCACTCACGCAAGCATCACACACATGCAGACACACCAACATCCACTGCCTCCACTGTGTCCCCCTCCTCCTCGTCTCCCTCCCTGTCTCTTCTACACTCACACCTGCATGCACCACCTCTACAGCCACTACATCCCTCTCCAGCACACCCACTGCCACACCCGCTCACGTGCAGTCACCACCCCCACTACCATTCACATGTCCCCTGTGTCCTCTCCCAGTGTGTCTGTGACGCCCCCTTCGAAGATACACAAACGCAGGCACACACCCACCCAACAGCCATCCACCTCACGACAGCCTCCAGCGCATGCACCTTCACCCAAAGTCAGCTCTTCCTCCACTCCCAAACCCCCTCCAGCTACCCGTCCCAGTGTGTAAAAAAAACTTTTCCTGTCCAACCTTGACCTCTTTCCCACACCTCCCCCACCCCGTCCATCTCATAGGTCCCGAACTAGCACTGCAGCCACAACATCTCCGGGACCAGTGGTGCCCGTAGTCACAGGAATCTGGAGTGCACCAGCCACCAGGGCAGCCAGTGTGGCACGGAGCCACAGCACAGACAGTCCCCCTGTGAAGCAACAGAAGTTGGCCAGTGCCCGGCGGGAGAGGAGGAGGACTCCAGCCACCAAAGCCGCTCCCAGGGGTCCCGGTGGGAGTGTGGAGTCAGCTGTGACACCTTCCAAGGTGGGGAAGGGCCACAAGAAACCCGCCAAGTCTGGGAAGAGCAGCACGGCAGAGAAGACCGCCATCATCCCCGTTGCCCATGAGGCCACCGCCAGCACCAGCCCAGCTGCCCAAGAGACCACCGCCAGCACAAGCCCAGCTGCCCAGGAGGCCACCGCCAGCACAAGGCCAGCTGCCCAGGAGGCCACCGCCAGCACAAGGCCAGCTGCCCAGGAGGCCACCGCCAGCACCAGGCCAGCTGCCCAGGAGGCCACCGCCAGCACCAGGCCAGCTGCCCAGGAGGCCACCGCCAGCACAAGCCCGCTGGGCCATGAAGGACCGCCAGCAAAGGCCCAGTTGGGTCATGAAGGACCGCCAGCAGCTGAGTCCCTGCAATGGAGACTGCCGTCTCAAGCACCGCCGCCTCAAGCACCGCTGAACAGGGCACCACCACCTCAAGCACCGCTGAACAGGGACTGCCGCCTCAATCGCTGCTGGCCCATGAGTGCCCAGGGCACTGACGCTATTGTCCCGTCACGGGCAGAATGAAGCACTCTGGGCACCGTGCCCCCTCCAGAACCAGTGGAGAGATCCATCCACTACCTCTGTCCTTAGCAGGAGGAAGCACTCTGGGCATCATGCCCCCTCCAGAACCAGTGGAGAGATAAATCCACTACCTCTGTCCTTAGCAGGATGAAGCACTGTGGGCACCATGCCCCCTCCAGAACCAGTGGAGAGATCCATCCACTACCTCTGTCCTTAGCAGGATGAAGCACTCTGGGCACAAGGCCCCCTCCAGAACCAGTGGAGACTGTTATCCACTTGAGAGACTGTGGCTTTACACTCACCAGGATGGAACAGTGGGCAGACCACCCACTGCAGAGAGTTGAGAGACTGTGGCTTTGCACTCCCCAGGATTGAACAGTGGGCATGTGGCCCCCTCTTGGATTTGGCGTAGTGCACTCAACCAGCTAAGGTGCCCCCCCTTTCCCTCCCCCTGAGGTGCCTGTTTAGTTGCTGTCTGATGCCCCTGCAGTGTTCTCTCCGTCATGGTCGGGGATCTTGTGTGGGCCCAGTGTTCCACGGACTTCATTGGAGCACTACCTGGACTACAAAGCTTGGTATATATTTTGTAAACGATATATATATATATATATATATATATTATAATTTTTTTTGCCTACTTGATTTGAATATATTACAATGGTTACACTCATTTTCTATTGTCTTTGCATTCTTCCGGGGGGGTGTAACTGATGTATTAATATGCATTAGTGTGTGTGTTGTAGTGGGTGAGGGTGGGGGTGTTGCGTGTGTATGTCCCTGTTTTTTCCCTCCCCCCTCCCCTGTGTCGTAGGTGCAGTACTCACCGTGGTCTTCGCCGCCGGCGTTCGTGCTCCTGGTAGAGGAGAAAGAAGACTATCGCAGGTAGAATTTGGAGTTCCGGGTCCATGGTGTCCTCGTTCCTCGTGGGGTGTGTGGAGGTGAGCGTTTTCCCTTCGAAATTCCTGTTTCCGCCGTGTTTTTATCCACGGTGAAGGTGGCGGATTGGCCTGTCATAATAGTGTGGGCGGTACATTGTCTTCCACCTGCCTGTTGTGCGGTGACCACCGCGTTGTTTGTACCGCCATGGCGGTCGGAGTGTTAAAGTGGCTGTCTTTGTTGGCGGTTTCCGCCACGGTCGTAATTGCACATTTTTTACCGACAGCCTGTTGGCGGTCTTACCGCCGCTTTAACACTGTCTGCCAGGGCTGTAATGACCACCTTAGTGCCTTAGCTGTTTGATATGTACGAGGAAGTACTGGAAGTGGGAGCCTTCCTCGATAATTCAGACCAAGCTACCATAGTGGTCCTACCAAAGACAAAGCCACCTTCCTCGTCATATGCCAATTACAGGCCGATATAGCTGATCAATGGGAAGCTGAAGATTTTTGCGTCAGTATTGGCAAATCATCTCCAAAAGGTTCTGGGATGTTTAGTTCACCCGGACCAGTGTGAGTTTATGCCCAACTGTCACCTTGCCAGGGATTTAAAAAATAAATAAATAAATAATAATAATAATTTTTGTAAAAACAAAAAGAACACGTGGTCTCTGTATTTTTTTGTTTTTTTTTTACAAATTTGCCCACGGGTTGGGCAAGTCCCAGGGCCATCATAGAGAAGGGGGTGCATGGCCCCCGCTCACTGGGCTTTAATAAGCCACGGGGACCACCACCCCTGGGGCAAAAATGCTTCTAAGTAAGCAGGGGAGGCCCGACGGCCTTCCCCACAGCCCCGGGACCACCACCTTCCCAGGGCTATCAATTTTATTAATGCAGGGTGCCTGTGCCCGCCGTTCCACCCTCCCCCAGGGCAAAATGCTATTTATTTGCAGGGGCAGCGCGCTCCCCCACCACGCTGCCCTGGGGACCACCAGCCCCTGGAGCAAATCTTCAAAAAAAAAAAAAAAAAAAAGAAAGGACCCACAAGCCCCAGGAGCCACCACACCCTGGGCTATTCTCATTGGGGCGGAAGGGGGCATGGCCCCCTTTGTGGAGCCACTGATGGCCCTGGGGGCGGTCACCCCAGGGCCGCCTCCTACTATGTCCCGGGGTGCCTACACAGGGACACAGCTGTTTGCTGTGGCTTGGCTACAGGACTGCCACAGCACACACTACAGATTTTCATATTTTTTTTTTTTATGTAAAAAAATAATAATAATAAATATTATTAATAATAATCATAAATTAATTTAAAAAATAGGGACTGCAGGGGAGCCCCTGAGGGCTTCCTTGGGGACCCAGAAAGCACACAAAGGGCTTTAAAAAAAAAAACACATAGCTCAATGTGAAGGTCAGAGACCTTCACACTGAGCATTGGGGGTTCGAGTCCAGCTAAACTTTATTTTTATTTATTTTTTATTAAAAAGGGGGGGCTTAAAAATAACAAATAGATTTTTTATTTACCCCAAAAAAAGTCCCTCTCCCTCACTTTCTCTCTTTCAGTCTCTATTTCAATCAGTTTCACCCAGACACTTATGCATCCACTCAGAGACCCACTGAGACACTCCTGCACCCAGTCACAGACCCACTCAGACCCTCATGCACTCACTCACAGCCCCAGTCAAACACTCATGCACCCAGTCACAGACACTCTGACAGTTACGCACCTACTCATACACCACCTCACACTGTCACATGCCCACTCACAGACCCGGTCAAACCCTCATGCACCTACTCACAGACTGACACACCCACTAAAACACTGATGTACACACTCACACACAGACAATCGGACAGCCACTCTCATCCCCAGACACACCCTCCCACACCTATTCTCACACCCAGAGAGGCTGTGGACAACTCCCACAACGTACGGCCAAAGGGCTTTGGCAGCGCAGGGTTGGGTTGGTCGCAGGGCCTGCCTGTGGGCTAGACCATGCAGGCAACCCCTGCCGCACACGGGCAAAGGCAGTGCATGGTGCAAAGTTACCTTAGTTGCCTTGCTTACCTGCCCAAAGGTAACTATAACTCGCAACCTCGCCATGCCCAGTTTTCTCATCAATAATTTTACTGCAAATATTATAGAGGTATTATCCATGATGTCAAAGTAGATGTCATGAGTGATGTAATATCTGGAGTAATTAGCAGTGCATACGGCCCAAGTCTTTAACAGATACATTTCTATGGTTTTGTGTGTGTAAAATCTAAACCTAACGTCCATGTAACCTTCTGTTTTTTTTTTAGTGAATTTCTAAGAATTGTTTTATTCAATTTGTGCGTGTAAAATCTGAATCTAACTATAACGTCCCTGTACCCTTTTGTTTTTTAGGGAATTTCTAAGTTTTTTTTTTTAATTCAATTCCCCAACTATAATGTCCCTTGTAACCTTTAGTTTTTTCAGGTAATTTCCAGAGCTTTTTAACGTTAAGCAAGATGCCCATCACAATGCATGGTTGGGGGCGGACTAGGGGGGGTTGGATGCTGGGACTGGCCTGCCATTGTGATGCCCCTCCTTCTCCTTGCCATCAACTGTCGAAGTCCATGCCCCTGCTCCCTCACTGCAGCCATGTGCGGCTGCTGTTCTGCAACTCCCGCCTGCTCTGAACAGTTGGCTTGCTGCCCCATCCACCTGCTCTCTGTTGTCCAAGTCCACTCACCAGCACCCTCCCTCTGGTCCTGCATGGTCCGATGTGCTGCACTGCCTTACATTTAGCTTGATGCCACTGCCCACTTCTCCTGTCCTCTATTACCCAAATTTATGTTCCATCATTGCCCTCCTGTTTAGCCTCTGTGCTTAGTTTGCTGCCCCCTCCTCCTTCCTTTTGCCCACCCTGTTCAATGGACCTGCCGCTGCCCCTCCCACCTACTCAGTGTTCGGTTGAGCTGCCATTGCCCCTCCCATCTGCCCAGCATGGTCAGATGGCTGCTGCCTGTACCTGCCACCTCCACCACTGCCTATCTGAGTTCCATGCCCCATCCCCTACAGGCACTCCCTTCTGCCCACCATGCTCTGTTGTGCTGCAATTGCTCCTCCTGCCTGCCCTGCGTGGTCTGTTGTAAAACCCCTTTTCCTGCCCTCTCTTGTCTGTGTCCAGCCCCTACCCCTTCCTTCTGACCTACATGGACATTTGTGCATGCCCCTCCTTCTTGCCCACCATGGCCACTGTGCTGCCACTAACCCTCCTGCTTGCCAGGTATGGTCTTTTATGCTGCCACAGCCCCTCCCACCTGCTCTTTGTGGTCAACTTGCTGCCCCGGACGCCCATCCACCTTACATTTGTTGGCTGTGTGAAAGCCATTTTAGTCTCACTGTTGCCCTCCATGGTGTGTTGTGCTTTGAGTGCCCATCCTGCCTGCCCTCCATGGTCAGCTTGCTGCGCCTACCTTCTTGCCTCCTATTCTCCATTTTCCAAGTGCAGGCCCCTATTCCCTTCCTCCTGCATTGTCTGGTCCATTGTCGTGACCCTGCCCCCTCTTCTCCTGCCCTTCATGGTCTGTTATGCTGCAACTGTCCCTCCTGTCCGTCAGGTATGGTCAGCCTGCTGCCATTGCCTCTTTCCCCTCCTGTGTTGTCCATGTGCATGGCTTGCCCCCTTCCTATTGCTTTCCAAGGTCCGATGTGCTGCACTGCCGTCCCGCTTGCCCTGTGTGAAGTATTGTGCTGCTGCAACCCCTGATGCTTGCCCTGCAAGGTTAGTTTGGTGCCAAGTCCATGTCCCTACCCCAATTCCTCTTGCCTTGTGATCCAGTGTACCATACTTGCCAACATTTTGAACTTGAAGGGAGATTTCATGTAATATGTGAGGTCATAAGCAATGCTTTACGAAGGCACAAGTTCCAGTTAGCCGAGGTAACTATAACTGCTGAATTTCAATGGTTTTGTATGTCTGAAATGTGAACCTAGCTATAACGTCCCTGTAAACTTTGTTTTTTTTTTGGTGAATTTCACTGTTTTTTATAATTCTGTTTCCTAAATACAACTTCCCTCTAACCTTTGTATTTTCAGTGAATTTCTATTTTTTTAAAGTAAAATGATGCCACGAACAGATGTACACTGGGTAAGTGACATTTTCATTAGTCGCTGAGATTCACATGTTCTGCATAGCTCGCCATCTGGTGTTGGGTCGGAGTGTTACAAGTTGTTTTTCTTCGAAGAAGTGTGAGTCACGGGACCGAGTGACTCCTCCTTCTGTGCTCATTGCGCATGGGCGTCGACTCCATCTTCGATTTTTTTCCCCGCAGAGGGTGAGGTAGGAGTTGTACTATAGTAATAGTGCCCGCGCAATGAAATGTGTAAGTATGTACCTATTAAAGGTTTAAATAATATATATAGAAATGTACAAAATTGAAGGTAACTTCTGAACTGCTACAGGCTTCCGGGGAGGTGGGTGGGCACATGTGAATCTCAGCGACTGATGCCACGAACAGATGTACACTGGGTAAGTGACATTTTCAGTTCGATGGCATCTGTTGCTGTAGATACACATGTTCTGCATAGACTAGTAAGCAGTTATTTCCCCATAAGCGGTGGTTTAGCCTGTAGGAGTAGAAGTTGTCTGAAATAGAGTTCTTAATACAGCTTGACCTACTGTAGCTTGTTGTGCGGATAGCACATCTATACAGTAGTGTTTGGTGAATGTGTGAGGCGTAGACCATGTGGCTGCCTTACATATTTCATGCATTGGGATGTTTCCTAAAAAGGCCATTGAAGCACCTTTTTTCCTTGTTGAATGTGCCCTGGGAGTAATGGGCAGTTGTCTTTTTGCTTTAAGGTAGCAGATTTGGATGCATTTAACTATCCATCTGGCTATACCTTGTTTTGATATTGGGTTACCTGCATGAGGTTTATGGAATGCAATAAATAGCTGTTTAGTCTTTCTGATGTTCTTTGTTCTGTCAATGTAGTACATTAATGCTCTTTTGACATCTAATGTATGTAGTGCTCTTTCAGCCACAGAATCTGGCTGTGGGAAAAAAACTGGTAGTTCTACCGTTTGATTTAGATGGAACGGTGAAATAACTTTTGGTAAAAATTTTGGATTAGGTCGTAGGACGACCTTATTTTTATGTATTTGTATAAAAGGTTCTTGTGTTGTGAACGCTTGAATTTCACTTACTCTTCTTAGAGATGTAATGGCGATGAGAAAGGCAACTTTCCAGGTTAGGAATTGTATTCCGCAAGAGTGCATGGGTTCGAAAGGTGGGCCCATGAGTCTTGTTAGGACCACGTTTAGGTTCCATGAAGGAACAGGTGGTGTTCTTGGTGGTATAATTCTTTTAAGACCTTCTATGAATGCTTTGATGACTGGTATCCTATACAAGGAAGTTGAATAGGTAGTCTGCAGGTATGCAGATATTGCTGCAAGGTGTATTTTAATAGAAGAGAAGGCTAGCTTTGCTTTTTGTAAATGGAGCAAGTAATTTACTATATGTTTTGGAGTTGCGTGTAGTGGTTGTATCTGATTATGATGGCAGTAACAAACAAATCTTTTCCACTTACTTGCGTAGCAGTGTCTAGTGGATGGCCTTCTGGCCTGCTTTATGACTTCCATACACTCTTGGCTAAGTTGTAAGTGTCCGAATTCTAGGATTTCAGGAGCCAGATTGCTAGATTCAGCGATGCTGGATCTGGGTGTCTGATCTGTTGGTTGTGTTGCGTTAACAGATCTGGTTTGTTGGGCAGTTTGATGTGGGGTACTACAGAGAGATCTAGCAGTGTTGTGTACCAGGGTTGTCTTGCCCACGTTGGTGCTATTAAAATGAGTTTGAGTTTGTTTTGACTCAATTTGTTTACTAGATAAGGAAGGAGAGGGAGAGGAGGAAAAGTGTAAGCAAATATTCCTGACCAGTTCATCCATAGGGCATTGCCTTGGGATTGCTTGTGTGGGTATCTGGACGTGAAGTTTTGGCATTTTGCGTTCTCTTTTGTTGCAAATAAGTATATTTGAGGTGTTCCCCAGAGTGTGAAGTAGGTGTTTAGAATTTGTGGGTGGATTTCCCATTCGTGGACTTGCTGGTGATCGAGAGAGATTGTCTGCCAGTTGATTCTGGATCCCTGGAATAAACTGTGCTATTAGACGAATTTGATGGTGGATTGCCCACTTCCATATGTTTTGAGCTAATAAGCTTAACTGCGTTGAATGTGTTCCTCCTTGTTTGTTTAGATAATACATCGTTGTCATGTTGTCTGTTTTGACAAGGATGTATTTGTGGATTATGATTGGTTGGAAAGCTTTTAGTGCTTGAAAAACTGCTAATAATTCTAGATGATTTATATGCAGTTTTGTTTGATGTATGTTCCATTGTCCTCTTATGTTGTGTTGATTGAGATGTGCTCCCCACCCTGTCATGGAAGCATCTGTTGTTATTACGTACTGTGGCACTGGGTCTTGGAAAGGCCGCCCTTTGTTTAAATTTATACTGTTCCACCATAGAAGCGAGAGGTAAGTTTGGCGGTCTATTAACACCAGATCTAGAAGGTGACCCTGTGCTTGAGACCACTGTGAGGCTAGGCACTGTTGTAAGGGCCTCATGTGCAGTCTTGCGTTTGGGACAATGGCTATGCATGAGGACATCATGCCTAGGAGCTGTAGTATTGTTCTTGCTTGTATTGTCTGATTTGGAGACATGTGTTGAATGACTCTGTTGAAATTGTGAATTCTTTGTGGAGTTGGCGTTGCTACTCCTTTTGTTGTGTCTATTATGGCTCCTAGATATTGCTGTACTTTGCTTGGCTGAATGTTGGATTTTGCAAAGTTGACGGTGAACCCTAGTTTGTAGAGGGTTTGTATGACTTGATTTGTGTGGTTTGAGCATTGTGTGAGCGAACTGGTTTTGATTAGCCAGTCGTCTAGATACGGGAATACATGTATTTGCTGCCTTCTGATATGTGCAGCGACTACTGCTAGGCATTTTGTGAATACTCTTGGAGCGGTTGTTAAACCAAAAGGCAATACTTTGAATTGGTAATGTATTCCTTTGAATACAAACCTTAGATATTTTCTGTGTGATTGATGTATTGGTATATGGAAATATGCGTCTTTGAGGTCTAGGGTTGTCATGTAGTTGTGTTTTTTGAGCAATGGTAACACTTCTTGTAGTGTGACCATGTGAAAGTGGTCTGATTTGATGAATGTGTTTACTACTCTGAGGTCTAGAATTGGTCTCAGTGTTTTGTCCTTTTTTGGTATCAAGAAGTACAGTGAATAAACTCCTGTGTTTATTTGTGTGCTTGGTACTAATTCTATTGCATTTTTTTGCAGTAGTGCTTGAACTTCTATCTCTAGAAGCGGTGAATGGTGTTTTGATAAATTTTGTGATTTTGGTGGTATGTCTGGAGGGAATTGCAGGAATTCTATGCAATAACCATGTTGGATAATTGCTAGGACCCATGTGTCTGTAGTTATTTCCTCCCATGCTTCGTAATATTGACTTATCCTTCCCCCCACTGGTGTTGTGTGGGGGGGGTGAGTGACGTGTGAGTCACTGCTTGTTGGTAGTGGGTTTGGGGCTTTGAAATCTTCCTCTATTCCTAGGGAATTGCCCTCCTCTATACTGGCCCCGAAAGCCTCCCCTGTACTGTCCCTGGTAGGTGGACGGTGCGGACTGTGAGGTACTAGCTTGTGTGGCCTGACCCCGAAACCCTCCTCTAAAAGGTGTTTTGCGGAAGGTGGTATAAGATCCTCTGCTCTGCGGGGAGTAGAGTGCGCCCATGGCCTTGGCAGTGTCAGTGTCCTTTTTGAGCTTTTCTATGGCTGTGTCGACCTCCGGACCGAACAGAAGTTTTTCGTTTACTGGCATGTTAAGTACTGCCTGCTGAATTTCTGGCTTGAATCCAGACGTTCTGAGCCATGCGTGCCTACGGATGGTAACCGACGTATTAATGGTCCTTGCGGCTGTGTCTGCTGCATCCATAGAGGAGCGTATTTGATTGTTGGAAATGTTTTGACCCTCCTCAACAACCTGTTTTGCTCTTTTTTGTAGATCTTTTGGGAGATGTTCAATGAGATGCTGCATCTCATCCCAGTGGGCTCTGTCGTATCGCGCTAGCAGCGCTTGTGAGTTTGCGATGCGCCACTGGTTTGCTGCTTGGACAGCGACCCTCTTCCCGGCTGCATCGAACTTTCTGCTTTCTTTATCTGGGGGAGGTGCATCCCCAGAAGTGTGTGAATTTGCCCGTTTTCTGGCAGCCCCTACCACCACAGAATCTGGTGGCAGCTGAGAGGTGATGAATACAGGGTCCGTAGGAGGCGCCTTATACTTTTTGTCCACTCTAGGCGTTACTGCCCTACTTTTAACTGGCTCCTTGAAGATCTCCTTTGCATGGCGTAGCATGCCTGGGAGCATAGGCAGGCTTTGGTAGGAGCTGTGGGTGGAGGAGAGGGTGTTAAATAAAAAGTCATCCTCTACTTGTTCTGAGTGTAGTTCCACATTATGGAACTGTGCTGCTCTAGCCACCACTTGTGAATAGGCTGTGCTGTCCTCAGGTGGTGATGGCCTAGTTGGGTATGTGTCTGGGCTGTTATCAGACACTGGTGCATCGTACAAGTCCCACGCGTCTTGATCTTGGTCATCGTGGCTCATGGCGGTGTGAGCTGGCGAATGTGACGGGGTGTAAGTTGGCGAAGCCGGAGTTACAGGTGGAGGCGAGGGAGGAGGTGTTACCTTCTTTGCTGTTTGTTGTTGAGGAGCCTCTAATGCTATAAACTGAAGTGTTCTCTTTCTTTTGACAGGTGGAAGGGTACTGATCTTCCCTGTCCCCTGCTGAATAAAGATACGCTTTTGCGTGTGATCCACTTCAGTGGATTGCAGTTCCTGTTCGAATCTGTGTTTTTTCATTTGTGAAGACATAGAATGTTCTTCAGTATAGGAGCCTGAAACTGGGTCTGTTGGTGCTTTTTTCGGCTCCGAAAACCCTGTTGTTTGTTTTTTCGGCTCCGAGGTAACCTTCCTCTTCTTTTGTGCCGAAAAATCTTGGCCTCTATGGTCTTCGGCGCCACTGCCTCGGCGTCGATCCGTGTCGACACCGAACTCTCGGTGTCGATGCCTCTCTTTAGCACTCTCTCGGTCCCGAGGAGGCTGCGTGCCGGTGTCTCGACCGGAGTCGGACGATCTCGACACTGAATGGGCCTTTTTCGGTGCAGATTGTTGGTCACCGGGAATTTGGGTTGAGCCATGGCCGGTTGGCAGTGGCGTCCCCTGGGCCTTTTTGCCTTTTTTAAGTTCTGATCTCGACGTCTTACTCACAGTTTTTGTATTGTCGAGTTTGTCGGAGTCTGAATCCTGGATGGAAAAGGATTCCTCCTGTTCCTCTTCTGTCTCGAACTGTCGATGCTCCTTTGGCGTGGACGCCATCTGCAGTCTTCTCGCTCGACGGTCGCGCAGAGTTTTTCGGGACCGGAACGCCCGACAGGCCTCACAGGATTCTTCGCTGTGCTCGGGTGACAGGCACAGGTTACAGACCGAGTGTTGGTCCGTATAAGGATATTTGTTGTGGCATTCAGGGCAGAATCGAAACGGGGTCCGTTCCATCGGCGTTGTTCTCCACGCGGTCGGGCCGACTAGGCCCCGACGGTGTGCCGAAATCTACCCCGAAGGGCACCGAAGCGCTTCGATGTTCAATGCGTCGTCGTATGTGTTTATCTCGAACCGGATCGCAACGATACCGTCGAAAATCTTCCGTTTTCAGCTATCTTTCCGTTCCGAAACTCGGAGCGACAGGAACACGTCCGAACCCGGTGGCGGAAAGAAAACAATCGAAGATGGAGTCGACGCCCATGCGCAATGAGCACAGAAGGAGGAGTCACTCGGTCCCGTGACTCGAAAACACTTCTTCGAAGAAAAACAACTTGTAACACTCCGACCCAACACCAGATGGCGAGCTATGCAGAACATGTGTATCTACAGCGACAGATGCCATCGAACTTTTACTTACTATA
Organism: Pleurodeles waltl; assembly: GCF_031143425.1. Classification (NCBI taxonomy): domain Eukaryota; kingdom Metazoa; phylum Chordata; class Amphibia; order Caudata; family Salamandridae; genus Pleurodeles; species Pleurodeles waltl. Next base: position 829,640,751 of record NC_090440.1, on the reverse strand, counting down.
CTAACCACCACCGCCAGGCCCTGTGACCAACCCCCTAACCACTCAACCCCACGTATGGGTGATTGCATAAGTGTATAAGTGTAACTATGTACAAGTGAGTAAGTGTATGAGTGGTGTATGAGGGATTCATCGAGTGTATGAGTGCATCTATGGATGTGTGAATGAGTCCATAAGAGGTGTATGGACGAATGACTTAGTGGATGAATGGTGTGTAGAGGACTGTCTGAGGAAATGAGTGCATCTATAGGTGGGTGAGTGTATGAGTGGTCTATGGGTGAGCGAGTGTGTGAGTGGTGCATGGGTGACTAAATTAATGTGTGTACAGATAAGTGAGTGTATGTGTGCATATATGGGTGATTAAGTGTATAAGTGGGTGTGAGTATGTATGAGTGGGTGTATGAGTGGTGTATGAGTGGTGTATGAGTGGTGTATGAGTGGTGTATGAGTGGTGTATGAGTGGTGTATGGTTGATTGAATAAGTGCATGAGTGAGTGACTGTGCATGAGTTGTACATGGGTGACTGAGGGCATGACTGTATGGCTGGGTGAGTGTATGACTGGTGTATGGGTGAATGAGTATCAGTAGAGTATGAGTGATTGCGCATGTGACTGGTAGAGAGGAAAATTAAGAAAGTAGTAGTGAGGTTAAGAGTAAGAATTAGAAAAAGAAAAGAAAATAAGATAGATAAAACAGTAAGAAAGTATTAATAATGTAAACAGAGATATTTACTGTAAATAAAATGTTAGCATTCTCTTCCCAATAATTCCTAAAGTGCCACATTTATCTGAACCCTTCTGGTCAGGGAACTCCTACCCTCATCCATGCATATGTATTTCTGCCAACATTTTTGCCCCTGGGCCCCTTCCTGTTAGGATAAAATGGCAGCCACAACTCTGTCTCTCAGGTCGCAGCCACTAAATACTGTATGAGTACCCGAGTAAGTGTGAGAGTGTGCATGTGTGTGACTGGATATGAGAATGGCTGTAATAGTATCTGTCTGGGTGTGTGAGTGGGTTCAAGTGTGTTGCTGAGTGTGTCTGGGTGTGAGAGTGGGTGTGGGACTGCATGTCTGTCTGTGATTGTAGGTGTGAGAGGGTGTCGGTGTGGGTGTGAAAGTTTTCTGAGTGCAAGTAGGTGTGAGACAGTCTGTCTGGGTCTGCAAGTGGGCGTGAGAGTGTCTCTGGGTTTGAAAGAAGGTGTAAGACTATCTGGATGTGAGAGTGCGTGCGAGTGTCTCTCTGGGTATGAGACTAGGTGTGAGAGTGGATGTGAGAGGGCATTTCTCGCTGTGAGGGTGGGTGTGTGAATATCTCTGCGGGTGTGCAAGTGGGAATAAGAGTGTCTAGATGTAGCAGTAGGTGTGAGAGTGTCTGCCTGGGTATGAGAGTGGGTGTGGCACTTTCTGCCTGGGGGGGGGGGGGTGTGTGTGTGTGTGTGTGTGTGTGTGTGAGAGAGAGAGAGAGAGAGAGAGAGAGTGTGTGTGTCTGAGTGTGTGAGTCGTTGTAAGGGTGTCTGGCTGTGAGAATGGGTGCAAGTGTTTTAGGGTGTGAGTGTGTCTGGGTGTGACAGTGTGAGAGAGAGCGTCTAAGTGTGAAAGTGAGCTTAAGAGGTTCTGTCTGGGGTGAGAGGGTGTCTTTGGGTGTGAGAGTGAGTGAGTGTTTGGGTGTGAGAGTGAGAGTGTAGGACTATGAGCTCAAGTGTGAGAGTTTGTCGGTGAGAGTGGGTGTGAGAGGGTGTCTCAGGGTGTGACACTGTTGGTGTGAAAGTCTTCTGAGTGTGAGAGTGGGTGTGAGAGCGTCTGCCTCAGTCTGCAAGTGGGCATGAGTATCCCTCTGGGTTTGAGAGTGGATGTAAGACTATCTGGATGTGAGCATAGGTGTGAGAGTTTGTCTCTTCGTATGGGACTGGGTGTGACAGTATCTGAGTGTGAGAGTGGGTGTAAGAGTATCTGGGTGTGAGAGGGTGAATTCGATGTGGAAGTATCTGCTGGTGTGCAAGTGGGTATCAGAGTGTCTGGATGGGACAGTGGGTGTGAGTCTGTCTTGGTATGAGAGTGGGTGTGAGAGTGTGTAAAAGTAAGTGTGAGACGGTCTGTCAGGGTGTTACAGTGGATGTGAGAGGGTATGTCTTCCTGCGAGAGTGGATGTGAGAGTGTCTAGTTGTGAGAGTGGGTGTGAGAGTGACTGTGACAGCGAATGTGGGAGGGTATGTCATGCTGTGAGAATTGGTGTTAAAGTATCTGTTTATGTGCAGTTGGGTGTGAGTGTGTCTCAATGTGAGTGTGAAAGTGTCTTGGTGTGAGAGTGTATGAGTAAGAGAGAGTGTGAATGTGTCTGGGTGTGAGTGAATGTGAGAGAGTATGTCTTGCTAACAGAGTGGGTCTGACAGTGTCTCTGTTGGTGTGTGTAAGGGTGTCTATCTGGGTGTGAGATTGTGTGCAACAGGGTATGTCTTGGTGTGAGTGTCTGTATGAATGCCTGAGTGCGCTACTATAATTTTTTATTTTATTTTTTTTACATTTTCCAAGCTCCACTGTTCGCAGGGCTCAGTGCGGTCCCCGTGTGAATCTACTGATCACAGAAAACAAAACTATATACTTTTTATGCATTTTTTCAAATGATTTATTGCTCAAGCACATTTACATGATCCCTCCGGGGTCAGGGATCTCTTACCCTGAACTCTTTATATGAATTGCAGCTCACATTTCAGCCCCGGGAACCGTTCCCCGATAAAACAAAATGGCAGCCTCAACTTTCCGGTCAGGTTGCGGCCAGCCAATCAGAAGTTTGCTATGGCTCGTGGACAGATCCACAGCGGATCCGAATCCCTAGATATCTATATTTTTGGGTCTTAAATACAGCCAAAACTACCAAACAGATTTATACCAAATCATGATAAGCAAGCTTTCAGGACCAAGATCTAGCTTTCTGCTAAATTTAGCGCAATTCCATTCAGCAGTTCAGGCTGTAGTCGTGTTCAAAATTTTGAACAATTCCTTTGACAGACTGGGGAAAAAGCATTATGGGACTCCCACTCCTCCACCCCCTTTTTCTCAGCCCCCACTTGACAGATCACCCAGAAACTTTCTACAAAAAACAAGGAAATTCACTTAATAACCTAAGATTACAGGGAGGTTATAGGTAGGTTCTGAATTTACTAGCATAAAACCACAAAAAATAAGCAGCTATAGTTATGGTTAGCTCAAGTAACTAACTTCTGCACTAAGGTAACTATAATTTGTGCCCGCCATGCAAGTTTTCTCCTCAGTAATTGTACTGCGAATGTTACATTGATTTCATCAATGATGTTATCAAAGATGTCATGAGTGATGTAATATGTGGGGTAATTAGCAGCGCATGGCAGGTGCGCGAGCTATAGTTACCTTAGGCCACGAGTTATAGTTACTCGAGTTAACCATAACTTTATCCACCAGATGAGACAGATGATGATGCATCTGTGGTGGAAGAAGCGGTGGATAAAGGAGGGGAGGATAGCTCTTCTCACTCCAGCATTAGTGCGCCCACAGAAGCATACCTGGACATAGCCAGGCTGAGCAAGAGACTGGCCTTAAAGTCAGCTTTTGGAAATAGAGAAACGAGTTTGACCTAGGACCCACCTCTGGTCGCAGCATAAAAGTACTGCAGGAGAAGCCCTTCAACATCAAACTCCCATAAGGAGTTGTTCCTCCCTTCACTGAAGATGATGATGTAGTCAAATGGTTTTCTGCCTTTGAAAGAGCCTGTATTGGGTAGGAAATTGAGAAAAAGCATTGGGGCACACTGTTATGTGAGTTATCCTCAGGAAAGTGCAGGGATAGGCTCCTGAAACTGAATGAGACATATTCTAAATCCTATGACCTCATCCTATGACCATCCATCTCAGTAGATTGCCTGCTTGGAAATGACCTGGAGCATTCCACCCCCGGGCCTTAAGTAGAACTGAAGACCCAAGCAACAATGCTTGGGATCCCAGAACGGGCATGTTTCAAGACTATGGCACAGAGCAAACTTCAGTAGGAACAAGCATTTGCAATGCAATAGGTCTTGCATATTTCGAACAATTGTAATATTTTGACAACAGAGCCCACAAGCAAAAAAAACAAAACAAAACATGAGTGCAAACTGAGAAAAGATGACTTAACAAAATAAAATAAAGTTAGCTTAAAAAAATAAAACTTTGCAATGTTGTTTGTCCTGCTAGGCACGGATTTGCAACTCATAAGCCTTCGGTTTGCGCAGCACTGGAAGTTAGAACAAAATAGTACCTCAATCACGTCGGGAGCAGCAGACAGGTACTAATTAAGTTGAAATCAATTAGTGCATGATCTCAGCTCCACAAGGGGAACGGAAATGAAGCCAGACGTGCCTGGACGAATTACGAGGCTGTCAAGAAGAGTACGATGTAACCCAACAAATGGTGAGTGATAGGCAGGCTCCAAGCCTTTTACAGAACATAAGAGTGTCACGTGTGAGACTCAACGCATGCACTCACAGGCTCAGCCCTAAAAAGGAGAGCTGATCATGAAGTAGTGGACCAGCCTCCCAAGAGAAAAGGCAAGAAGACTGGGGAACCAGCTTCACAACAGATACTAGATCAGGACCCCCTCTTCTCAGGAAGAGGACTCAGCCTTTAAACTGATCCTGCAGAGCTTGGGCCATACCACCTAGAGCCCAGAGGGACCCTCCAGGGATGATCTATGCCAGGGGCAGATAACCTGTCCCACTCTTGAAGGCCTGAGGCAGCAAGCTGCACAGGAGGAGTTGGGAAATGTCAGTGGTACCCATAGGGTCGATTGAGAGGATGGGCTCCTGATCACTGAGGCCAGAGACCTCAAGCCTGGTGAAACCAAGAAGGTGGTAATGTCTCAGCAGTTCTGAGTGTTTCCCCCTCACTCTAGTCCATGACATTCCCCTAGCTGGTCATCTGGGCCAAAATAAAATTTGAAGTTAACCACTTTTATTGGCTAGGAATGTCACAAAAAGTGAAGGACTTTTGTCAGTCCTGCACTACCTGCCAAGACAGTGGCAAGGCAGGAGGATACTTGAAGCCCCCCTTAATGCCACTACCTGTGGTTGGGGTACCCTTTGAAAGGGTAGGGGTCAACATTGTTGGCCCCCTTGACCCTCAAAAAAGCTCCAGGACACAGATACATACTAGTGGTAGTGGATCATGCCACTAGATATCCTGAGGCTATACGCTTTAGAACCATTACTGCACCTACAGTTGCAAAAGCATCCTGGGTGTTTTCACAAGGGTAGGGCTCCCTAAAGAGGGAGTATCAGACAAAAGGTTCAAACTTCAGGTCTGCATACCTGAAACACATGTGGAAGGAATGTGGTGTGACTCTCATGGTGGGGCATCTAAACTAGTTTCTTGTTGTGGAGGTATGAGTATTTTGGTGGTTTAGACTCGCAGCATGAGCAGGGTTTAAAGTATTCATTGCACTGGCTTTAATCAAGATTCTGGTGACCTAAAATTTGGGTCCCGATTCGAAGCTCGCCTTGACAGAGAGGGCCTCCTGTCGGCCACTGAGGCCTCTGGATGGAGTTCTTCTTCAACATCCTGTTGCTCAAAGAGGTCTGGCGTGTCATCTCCGAATCTGCATTTTGAGGCAACGAACTTGACGCTCGTGTAGTGTCTTTTTTCACTGAAAAGCTTGGCAGGCCTCACTGTCAGCATCCCTATGCGCAGGGGAGAGGCAGAAGTTACAGATCTGATGGGAGTCTGTCCTGGGGTATATCGAGTGCCAACACAGGCAAAATTGGAATGGGATTAGTTCCATAACCAGGCTGTCATGATGTGGATGACCGATTCGAAAATGAAGATGGAGGGCCCGAGGGACGAGGCCTTCAACAGTCGATGACGATCCAGCGTCAGCTCAAAATTCGATTGTGGCTCGATGCAGAGGGTAGGAAAACGCAATCAACAACAATACCACCAGAAATAGTATAGGACCAAAAGCAATAACTGATGGTGGTCTTCAGATTGTTTGCTACCACTCTGACAATGGGGTTGATGCCTGTAGGAAAGTACCCTCTTTCTTGGCATGCTTATCCCATTTTCTGCCTGTTGTCAGTATGTTTGACTATGTCCACTGGGTTCCTGCTAACCAGGACCCCAGTAGTTTTGCTCTCTCCTCTAAACTGTACCTTTTTCTTCCCACAATTGGCATACTGGTCTCCTCATGTAAGTCCCTAGTATATGGTACCTAGGTACCCAGGGCACTGGGGTTTCAGAGGATCCCTGTGGGCTACAGCAGTTATTCTGCCACCCATAACCAGCCCATGCAAAGAGGTCTGCAGGCCTGCCATTGAAGCCGGCTTGAAACAGGTGCTTGCACCCATTTTCACTACAGGTCACTACACCAGGTCACTACACCAGGTCACTACACCAGGTCACTGTAAGTCACCCCTATGGTAGGCCCTCTCAGCCCAGAGGGCAGTATGCAGGTAAGGGGGGGGTGAGGGCAACCCTGCACTAGCAGAGGTGTGCCAACAAACTCCAGATCCATTTTCCTAGACTTTGAGAGTGCAGGGATGCCATTTTCACACGTGTACTGGACATAGGTCACTACCTATATCCAGCTACATAATGGTAACTCAGAACCTGGGCATGTTTGGTATCAAACATGTCGGAATCATACCTCAATACTGTTGCAAGTATTGGAAGTATGATTCCATGCACTCTGGGGGCTCCTTAGAGGACCCCAGCCTTGCTACCACCAGTCTAACAGGGTTTTCCCAGCAGCCCAGCTGCTGCCATCCCTCAGACAGGTTTCTGCCCTCCTGCTGCTTGATCTGATCAAGCCCAGGAAGGCAGAACAAAGGGTTTCCTTTGGGAAAGGGAGATAAGACCCCCTCCTTTTGGAAATAGGTGTGACTGGCTTAGGAGGGGTAGCCTTTCCAAGCCACTGGTTTGCTTTGAAGGGTACCAGTGGTGCCCTCCTTGTATAATCCAGTCTACAACGGTTCAGGGACCCCCAGTCCCTGCTCTGGCGCAAAACTGGACAAAGGAAAGGGGAGTGACCACTCTCCTGTCCATCACCACCCCAGGAGTGGTGCCCAAAGCTCCTCTACAGTGTCCCTGGGTTTTGCCATCTTGGGATTCCAAGGTGGTGGGGCACTCTCCGAGCATCTGAGTGGCCAGTGCCAGCAGGTGACATCAGAGCCATCCCCCGATAGGTGCTTACCTGGTTAGGTGACCTATCCCCCTTTCAGGGCTACTGAGGGTCTCTCCTCTGGGTGTTTCTTCAGATTTGGATTGCAAGATTCCAGCAGGAATCCTCTGCATCCTTTACTTCATCTTCTACCGACGGAACCGCAGCTGAACCCTCCAGGAACTCTAAAAACTGCAACAAAGAAGCAAAGATGCCTTCTGCAACATTGTAACTTCAGCTCCTGCCAGCACCTGCAACAGTTTCCAGGTCGTGCATCCTCCAAGAACTGCCAGTCTTCTGCCTGCACCAGAAGAACCGAAGGAATCTCCCGTGGAGTGATGGAGTCACTTCCCTGCTTCACCGGGCACCTCTCTGCAGTGACGACCGGTGGTGTGGGTCCCCTCTCCAGACGACGAGCGTGGATGTAGCAACACAGGTGGTGAACTAAAGTAACCCCGACAGTCCCCAGGTCCAGCTGTTCAACTTCGGTAGAGGTAAGAGCTTGCCTCCCCACACAAGACAGTACTCCTGTGCACTGAGTGACTTGCAGTTGCCAAGGCTTGTGTGTGAATTTCCAAGAAGTTCTTCCTGCACAGCACAGCTTAGGCCCCCCAGCACTCCATCCTCCGACGCACAGCTTCCTGAGTGGTTCTCCATCGACATGGGACTCCCCTTGTGTCGTGCTGCGTGGGCCTCCATTTGCACCTTCTTCGTCCCCGTGCTGAGAGACTCCTGTATGCGCTGCCTGGTCTTCTGAGGGCTCTCTGAGTTGCTGAGAGCCCCCTCTATCTCTCCCTCCTGAGTATTCTCTTTCATGTGTGTGAGTACTGGGTGAGGACAGTAGTATTGCAAGAGCTTTGCCTGTCTCTAGTTCCACCTTGGCTGTTCAGCTACAGCTCCCTCTAGAGAGGCTGGCTTCTAGACACTGACTGCATTTCACTAATAAGGGATAACTGGACCTAGTATAATGTGTAAGTACCTTTGGTACCAACTACAAACCAGGCCAGCCTCCTACAGGCACCCATAGCCTTAGCTGTCTGGGTCTTTTTTTCAATTTTTCTATGGTGGTATCCACCTGTGGGCCAAATAAATTCTGTTTGTCAAAAGGCATATTGTGTACTGCCTGTTGTAACTCAGGTTTAAAACCTGAAGTTCGCAACCATGCATATCTTCTGATGATCACACTAGTGTTAATACCCCTTGCTGCGGTGTCTGCTGCATCTAGGGCGGATCTAATCTCATTGGTGGAGATAGCCTAGCCCTCTGTTACTATCTGCTGTGCTCTTTTTTGGTGTTCTGGTGGGAGATATTGTAAGAACTCCTCCATCTCGTACCAGTGAGCTCGATCATATCTGGCTAAAAGAGCATAAGAGTTGGCAATTCTCCAGTGATAAGCAGCTTGAGTTGCCACTTTCTTCCCTGCTGCATCAAACTTGCAGCTTTCTTCATCAGGGGGAGGAGCATCCCCAGTGGACTGACTAGTTGCCTTTTTTCTTGCTGCACTAACAATAGAGTCAGATGGCAATTGTTGTGTGATAGAGGATCTGAAGGTGCAGCCTTGTATTTTTTGTCCACCCTTGGTGTAATTACCTTAGCCTTCACTGGCTCCTTAACTGCATGCTTAAGCATGCCTGGGAGCATTGGTAGGCATTGATACTCCTTGTGCGTAGAGGATAGTGTGCTCAATAGAAAATCATTGCTATGGGATCGGAGTGCAACTGCGCATTGTGACATGCAGCTGCCCCAGCAATGACCTGATTTCAGGCAGTGGTGTCTTCAGGTGGAGATGGCCTAGTGGGTTATAAATCAGGTTCATTAGATGTAATAAGGTATGGGTCATACAAATCTCACGGGTCATATATTGTACGGAGTGTCACTCAACTCATTCCCATGTGAAGAAATAGAGGATTGCAGAGATAAATGTGTAGGTCAAGGTGGTAGTGGAGTATCAGGTGGTGGAGAAGCAGGAAGCAAAGGAGAATGTGGTGGTGAAGGCTGATGTAGCGCCTTTGGTTTCTGTGACTGAATATTTTTGCAGGTGAAGGCCCAGCTTCTAAAGTCTCTTTGAAAGTTAATTTCCTTTCAGTTGTAGATGGAGGAGAAGCAATAATCCTTCCAGTATCTTTATGGATTTGGATTTTGCGTTATCATCCATCACTTCAAGAATGGGCCTTATCTCTGAAGATTCCTCTGCAGTTGGAGCATATTTCTTTCCCACAGGTTTTAGCTCCGAAAGTTTGGAGATGGAATGGTTTAATTGGGCCAAGAATGTTGGCTCCGAAATAGATGGTAGCTTTATCGGCTCCAAAATGGATGTTGGGTGTTTCCGCTCTGGGGTGGAAGATGGATGTTTCGGCTCTGAAGTGGAAGTTTCCACTCTTCGAGTCGATTTCAAAACAGGAGTGGAACCCTGTTTGGTCGACACCAAATGTACTTTGTCTTTTTCGTGCCGAACCCGAGGGTTGGTCATCGGGATGTATCTTTCGGGTCCGACCATTGCCGGCAAGCAGTGGTGGACCCAAGACCAGTGATGATGTCTTTTTAGATGGTTTTTAGTGATGGGAAGGGGCTGATGTACTCACGTACTGCGTCGCTAGAATCCCTTGGCTGTCCCCATCGGAGTCTCAGTCGGAATCAGAATCTGCAATGGAAACTGCAGTCTCAGCTTGTGCCTCTCCAAAAATGTTGGGCGTTTGTTCCGACAACTTGGATGCCATTTCTAACCGACGCGCTTTTCGATCCCGCAGAGTTTTCTTGGAACGGAAGGATGACACGCCTCACAGGTTTCCTCTTTGTGATCAGGAGAGAGGCATAGGTTGCAAAACGAGTGTTGGTCGGCATACGGGAACTTCACGTGGCACAGAGGGCAAAAGCAAAATGGAGTCCGATACATCAGCCTGTGAAGAAGTAGGCCCGAGAAGGGCGAGGTCGCCCAAAAGGTTGATTAATCAATCCCCACGATACAATTGGATTGAATATATAGTCAGAAAACGAGTATACCAACGTTTAGAGAAAATAGAAAAGTTCAGACAGTACCGAACCGAGATCTACCAGAGCGAGAGGAAACACGGCCAAATCAGACAGCGGAAAGAAAACAATCGAACAAAGGACTCGATGCCCAGGAGCACTATCACCGAGAGGAGGAGTCACTCAATTCTGTGACTCGAAAAAGCTTCTTCGAAGAAAGACAACTTGTAACACTTGGAGGCCAATACTAGATGGCGGACTTATGCAAAGCATGTGTATCTGCAGCTGCACAGAACATATATATATATATATATATATATATTATATATATATATGGAAAATGTCACTTACCCAGTGTACATCTGTTCGTGGCATTAGTCACTGCAGATTCACATGCTGTGCACAGTCCGCCGTCTGGTGTTGGGCTCGGAGTGTTACAAGTTGTTTTTCTTCGAAGAAGTCTTTTCGAGTCACAAGACCGAGGGACTCCTCCCACTTCGGTTCCATTGCGCATGGGCGTCGACTCCATCTTAGATTGTTTTCCCCGCAGAGGGTGAGGTAGGAGTTGTGTATGCTAGTAATAGTGCCCATGCAATGGAATGAATACGTATGTACAAAATGAAGGTTAAAGTAATATATTTACAAATGTACAAATGTTGAAGATCTACTTCTAAACGGCTACAGGCTCCCGGGGAGGCGGGTGGGCGCATGTGAATCTGCAGCGACTAATGCCACGAACAGATGTACACTGGGTAAGTGACATTTTCTGTTCGGTGGCATGTGTAGATGCAGATACACATGCTGTGCATAGACTAGTAAGCAGTTATCTCCCCAAAAGCGGTGGTTCAGCCTGTAGGAGTTGAAGTAGTTTGAAATAAAGTTCTTAGTACAGCTTGACCTACTGTGGCTTGTTGTGCAGATAACACATCTACACAGTAGTGCTTAGTAAATGTATGAGGCGTAGACCATGTTGCTGCCTTACATATTTCGTTCATTGGAATATTTCCTAGAAAGGCCATAGTAGCACCTTTCTTTCTGGTTGAGTGTGCCTTTGGTGTAATAGGCAGCTCTCTCTTTGCTTTAAGATAGCAGGTTTGAATGCACCTAACTATCCATCTAGCAATGCCTTGTTTTGAAATTGGATTTCCTGTATGAGGTTTTTGAAAGGCAATAAATAGTTGTTTTGTCTTTCTAATTAGTTTTGTTCTGTCAATTTAGTACATTAGTGCTCTTTTGACGTCTAATGTATGTAGTGCTCTTTCAGCTACGGAATCTGGCTGTGGGAAGAACACTGGTAATTCTACTGTTTGATTTAAGTGGAACGGTGAGACAACCTTTGGTAAGAATTTTGGATTTGTTCTTAGAACTATCTTATTTTTATGTATTTGAATAAATGGTTCTTGTATGGTAAATGCCTGAATCTCACTCACTCTTCTTAGAGATGTGATGGCAATGAGAAATGCAACTTTCCACGTTAAGTATTGCATTTCACAAGAATGCATGGGCTCGAAAGGTGGACCCATGAGTCTTGTTAAGACAATGTTGAGGTTCCATGAAGGAACAGGTGGTGTCCTTGGTGGTATAATTCTCTTTAGGCCTTCCATAAACGCTTTAATGACTGGTATTCTGAATAGTGAAGTTGAGTGAGTAATCTGCAGGTAAGTAGATATTGCGGTGAGTTGTATCTTTATGGAAGAAAAAGCTAGATTAGATTTTTGCAAATGTAGTAAATATCCTACTACATCTTTTAGAGATGCGTGTAATGGTTGAATTTGATTGTTATGGCAGTAACAAACAAATCTTTTCCATTTATTTGCATAGCAGTGTCTAGTGGAAGGTCTTCTAGCTTGTTTTATGACCGCCATACATTCCTGTGTGAGGTCTAAGTGTCCGAATTCTAGGATTTCAGGAGCCAAATTGCTAGATTCAGCGATGCTGGGTTTGGATGCCTGATCTGTTGTTTGTGTTGTGTTAACAGATCTGGTCTGTTGGGTAGCTTGACAGGAGGTACTACTGACAGGTCTAGTAGTGTTGTGTACCAAGGTTGTCTTGCCCATGTTGGTGCTATTAGTATGAGTTTGAGTTTGAGTTTGTTTTGACTCAATCTGTTTACTAGATATGGAAGGAGAGGGAAAGGGGGGAAAGCATACGCAAATATCCCTGACCAATTCATCCATAGAGCATTGCCTTGGGATTGGTGGTGTGGGTACCTGGATGCGAAGTTTTGGCATTTTGAGTTTTCTTTTGTTGCAAATAGGTCTATTTGGGGTGTTCCCCAAATTTGAAAGTAAGTGTCCAGTATTTGGGGGTGAATTTCCCATTCGTGGATTTGTTGGTGATCCCGAGAGAGATTGTCTGCTAGCTGGTTTTGGATCCCTGGAATAAATTGTGCTATTAGGCGAATGTGGTTGTGAATCGCCCAATGCCATATTTTTTGTGTTAGGAGACACAACTGTGTCGAGTGTGTCCCCCCCCTGTTTGTTTAAATAATACATTGTGGTCATGTTGTCTGTTTTGACAAGAATGTATTTGTGGGTTATCATGGGCTGAAATGCTTTGAGCGCTAGAAATACTGCTAACAGTTCTAGGTGATTTATGTGAAACTGCCCTTGATGTATGTCCCATTGTCCTTGGATGCTGTGTTGATTGAGGTGTGCTCCCCACCCTGTCATGGAAGCATCTGTTATGACGTATTGTGGCACTGGGTCTTGGAAAGGCCGCCCTTTGTTTAAATTTGTACTGTTCCACCATAGAAGCGAGATGTATGTTTGGCGGTCTAATAACACCAGATCTAGAAGTTGACCCTGTGCATGTGACCATTGTGATGCTAGGCACTGTTGTAAGGGCCGCATGTGTAACCTTGCGTTTGGGACAATGGCTATGCATGAAGACATCATGCCTAGGAGTTTTAATACCATTTTTGCTTGTATCTTTTGTGTTGGATACATGGCCTGTATTACCTTGTGAAATGTTTGAACCCTTTGTGGACTTGGAGTGGCTATCCCTTCTGTTGTGTTGATTGTCGCTCCTAAGTATTGCTGTGTTTGGCACGGCAAAAGGTGTGACTTCGCGTAGTTGATGGAGAAACCTAGTTTGTGAAGGGTCTGTATGACATATTTTGTGTGCTGTGAACACTGTTTTAGTGTGGTGGCTTTGATTAACCAGTCGTCTAAGTACGGGAACACATGTATTTGCTGCCTTCTGATATGTGCAGCTACTACTGCCAGGCATTTTGTAAAAACTCTTGGCGCAGTTGTTATTCCGAATGGCAACACTTTGAATTGGTAGTGTATTCCTTGGAATACGAACCGTAGGTATTTTCTGTGTGAAGGATGTATTGGTATATGGAAATACGAATCCTTTAGATCTAATGTAGTCTTGCTGTTTGAGCAGTGGGATTACATCTTGTAACGTGACCATGTGAAAGTGGTCTGATTTGATGTAGGTATTTAGTGTTCTGAGATCTAGTATTGGTCTCAGAGTTTTGTCCTTTTTGGGTATTAGAAAGTACAGTGAGTAAACTCCTGTGTTTTTTTGTTGATTTGGTACTAATTCTATTGCGTCCTTTTGTAGCAATGCTTGAACTTCTAGTCCTAGAAGATCTATATGTTGTTTTGACATATTGTGTGTTTTCGGTGGGACGTTTGGAGGGAATTCTAGAAATTCTATGCAATAACCATGCTGGATAATTGCTAAGACCCAAGTGTCTGTTGTTATTTCCTCCCAAAGTTTGTAAAATTGGCTTAGTCTTCCCCCCACAGGTGTTATGTGATGGGGGTGTGTGACTTGTGAGTCACTGTTTATTTTGAGGGGTTTTGGGGTCTTGGAATTTTCCTCAATTTTTTGGGAATTGGCCCCCTCTATATTGCCCCCGAAAACCTTCCCTCCGATATTGACCCTGGTAAGTAGGCCTTGTTTGTGAGGTTGTGGTTTCAGCGAATTGACCTCGAAACCCTCCCCTAAAAGGTGTTTTCCGAAATGTGCCTCTGCTCTGCGGGGAGTAGAGTGCGCCCATGGCTTTGGCTGTATCGGTGTCCTTTTTGAGTTTCTCAATGGCAGTGTCTACCTCCGGCCCAAACAATTGCTGTTCATTAAATGGCATATTGAGCACAGCCTGTTGGATTTCCGGTTTGAACCCAGAAGTGCGCAGCCATGCGTGCCTTCGTATTGTGACTGCGGTGTTTATTGTCCTTGCAGCTGTATCTGCTGCATCCATGGAAGACCGTATCTGATTATTTGAGATACTTTGTCCCTCTTCCACCACCTGTTGCGCTCTTTTTTGGAACTCCTTGGGTAAGTGTTCGATGAAATGTTGCATTTCATCCCAATGAGCCCTGTCGTATCTTGCCAAAAGTGCTTGTGAATTGGCAATACGCCACTGATTTGCTGCTTGTGCTGCAACCCTTTTTCCAGCAGCATCGAATTTGAGGCTCTCCTTGTCTGGAGTTGGCTCTCTTACGAGCTGCCCCCACAACTACTGAGTCTGGTGTTAGTTGTGTTGTAATATATATTGGATCTGTTGGCGGTGGCTTATATTTTTTCTCCACCCTTGGTGTTATGGCTCTGCCTTTAACTGGATCCTGAAATATTTGTTTTGAATGTCTTAGCATTCCTGGGAGCATGGGGAGGCTTTGGTACTGGCTATGGGTGGCGGATAGGGTATTAAAGAGAAAGTAATCCTCAATTGGTTCCGAATGTAAGGTGACATTGTGAAATTCGGCTGCCCCTGCGACCACCTGTGTATAGGATGTACTGTCCTCAGGTGGTGACGGTTTTGTAGGATAAGAGTCTGGGCTATTGTCAGACACTGGAGCATCGTAGAGGTCCCATGCATCGGGATCATCCTGACTCATTGTGGTATGAGCTGGTGAGTGCATTAGTGGTGGAGTTGTCGCTGGTGATGCATGTGTTGATGGTGGTGGAGAAGGTGGTGGGGTTGTTTTCCTTGCCACCTTTGCCTGTGGTTGCTTGTCTCCTTGTTGAAAGGCAAATTTCCTTTTTATCTTGATTGGGGGAAGAGTGGTTATCTTCCCTGTGTCCTCATGAATATGAAGCCTTCTTTGCGTGTAGTCAGGCTCTACAGCTTGAAGCTCCTCTCCAAATCTATGTAATTGGGAGGTTAATCCTTGTTTCTCTGTATAGGAACTAGTTATCGGCTCCGAGGCTGGATGTTTCGGAACCGAAACCTTTTCGGAAGTCTTTTTAGGCTCCGAAGAAACCTTCTTTGTTTTCGGCGTGGTGTCTCGGTGCCGAAATTCTTCAGTGCCGCTGTCTCTGTGCCGAAGTTTCTCGGAGCCGCTGTCTCGGCTCTGAGGTTGCTGTGTGGCAGTATCTCGACCGGAGTGGGATGACTTCGACACCAGCATGCCCTTTTTCGGTGCCTTGGATTGGTCACCTAGTTTTCGGGTTAAGCCATGGCCTGTTGGCGGTGGCGTCCCCTGGGCTTTTTTGGACTTTTCGTGAGTCTTGATTTTCGACATCTTACTCACGGTTTTGTGTGATTCTTCGGCGTTGAGTTCTTCAGAGTCCGACTCGTGGACGGAGAAAGCTTGTTCTTCCTCCTCGAAACGTTCTTGACCCGTCGGCGTGGACGCCATTTGTAGTCTCCTGGCTCTTCGGTCTCCAAGCGTCTTCCTCGACCGAAACGCCCGACAGGCTTCACAAGTATCCTACTTGTGCTTGGGGGACAAGCACAAGTTACAGACCAGATGCTGATCCGTATACGGATACTTGTTATGGCATTTTGGGCAGAAGCGGAATGGGGTCCGTTCCATCAGCCTTGAAGTCGCACGTGGCCGGGCCGACCAGGCCCCGACGGGGGATCGAAAAAAAACCCGAAGGGCCACCGGAGCTCTTCTAAATTCAGTGTTGATTTGTCCTAACTAACCCGATACCGAACGCAAACAATACCGACGTTTTTTTCCGAGATTCTAACTGACTTTCCGACCCGAAACACGGAGCGAAAAGGAACACTTCCGAACCAGATGGCGGAAAAAAAACAATCTAAGATGGAGTCGACGCCCATGCGCAATGGAATCGAAATGGGAGGAGTCCCTCGGTCTCGTGACTCGAAAAGACTTCTTCGAACAAAAACAACTTGTAACACTCCGAGCCCAACACCAGATGGCGGACTGTGCACAGCATGTGTATCTGCAGCTACACATGCCATCGAACATATTATATATATATATATATATATATAAATATATAAAAATAAATAACATTACACCGGCAGGTGCCAGTATAATTTTGGTTACACAAACACATACACCGATATTTCGATTTCTTTTAATTTCCTTTTCACTCTGGCATTATATTCTCACTATAACAGTATCTTTACAATTACTCACCTGTCTATAGTGACACACAGTAAAATCCCCCACAGAATTGCTATATAATGTCGGTGTATAAAATAAATCTTCCCTTACCATGTAACTTAAAGAATGTCTTGGGGTCAAAATCATTTGGATCAAGTCCATCAGCTTCTTCCCAAACTTCTTTAAGTTGGTCTTTGCTTCCCTTTAAAATTAATGAAAATCTCTGTAACTAGGCAAAAAAACACATCTTTTACACATTCCATTACATTCAGAAATACCTCAGCATACCATATTCAGGGAATCAACAGGTTTCACATTTTACTAGTACGGAGCTTTCTGAGCAGTAATAATTTGAATATCGGTACTTGGGAGTTCCACATAAAAAAGTGAAACTACAAGTTCCAGAATGTAAAATACTGCTGGGTTAAAAAAGAATGCAGCTATACATACACTATATACTTGGAAAAAATGTAATAGCTCTTCGATTGGCAATTGCAGTCTGCACACCTGTAATGAATGCTCAAAATGGAGAAGCTCAGACTTCTCTCTGCGTTACAACAACCCCTCACAAACGTGCATAAAAACACTAAGAGGCACCCTCCCAAACCCCTCCTGATCCATCCTAACAACTGGGCGTTCCTATTCCAACAATGGAGTCTTTTCCCCTCAAATAATCTTTGGCTAACTTGTCTACATTGTATCACATTCAGCTATTGAGATTGCACAACCCTTGAAAATCCTGCTGTTATCCAGGCATGGACAAAGTGGACCAACTAATCCCACAAAATAAACTACGATAACAAATATATCCAAGCCTGTGAGCATGGTTTGCTTTGCTGCATCCATTCCATCTTTAAACAAATCATTAAAGGACTCCCACATTTACTATAAAGTAAGGCTAAAGATTTATCTGTTCACAAGATACTTAAATTAAGGTACCTCTGGTCTGAACTACTCTTCCTCTGAGATAAACGCCATTTAAGATTCTTCCCCCCAATATTGCATAGTCCATCTCTTGGGCTAGTTCTGTTCAGTGTATTTTCTTAGTACAATTTTTTTTGCTACTCATGAACTCAAGAGTTCACTCTTCTCCCTCTCCCTCCTTTCCTTGATCCGCTTACACCCCCTGTTTTTTAAATTAGTTCTTGGTCTTTGTTTCTTTTAAGTATATCTTGCATATGCAGTTAATTTTTTTTGCAAAGCATTGTATAATAAGTTGTGAAGAGCAAGGGGGTTGAAGCGCCATCAGGGCATGTATCCTGTTTTCCTTCTTTTGGTCCTCTGCCAGCAGACCCTACAGTTTCACTGTAAGCCTAACACCATCTCTATCTTCAATGGTCCTTAAAGACATTTTGAGGCAAAACTCCTATTCTGTAGTGAAGTGAGAGGCTGCAAGGCACACCACACAGACCTGATGATGAGGGTCTAAAAATACTTTCTTTCTGTCACAATATTGTAATAAATAAAGAGGGCATTTAAAAACAAGTTTGCCTAACAATCAAAATGAAGCCTGTTTCAAAGACACAAGAGACACCAGAAATGAAGGAAGATAAAATGATGAATTCTGACAGAAAAAACACTATTGAGAAACGTGGTGAAGAATATTTAGTCTGTTTCAATATCTCACTCTGCCAGTACAAAGCACTGAGAGACTGCAAACCCCTGGATGTCTTAAAGGCACAGACAGCCTTTTTCTCTTTCTTTAGCTTTTATACTGTTAAACCTATCAGTACTCGTCTGTCCCTTAATTAATCTTTAGGTAGGCAATGCTTTTAGGTTAAATTCTGGAGTGTCTTTTGAATTTTTTGGTAAGGAGGTTTAAACATGGAAATATATTTATTCTGGGAAATAATTCTGACAGTGATGGACTTTGGAAGATGCTACACGGCATTTTTTATGCTGGTATTTGCAAGCGATTTATAATTGGAGTAGAAGGTTTAAATGTTCTGGGGTCTAATTATTTGACCGTTCAAGTTACTTACCTTCCGTAACAATATATGTGGTAGAGACATATTCTAGTTGCAGTTTCCTTACCTTAGAATTTTACCCAGGCATAAGATTGGATCCAGAGATTTTTCTTCGAGCAGTACCCCTGTGTGCAGTTAGGAGGCGACGGTCAACTTCCTGAGCGTCGTGGTTGCCATGATGACGTAGCGGTTGTATATTGGCACTACCCCGGCACGCTGATGTCAGTTATTTCACTACTTTCCACGCCAGTAGCAAAGAGCCATGAAGAACACAGAGAAAGGTGCACCAAAACTAGGGCCCTTAAAGGGAAGTTCCTGTCCATAGAAATCAGTTTGCAGTGTAGGGAGAATTGGAGGGTCGGTATGGAATCTGCAACTAGATTACATCTTTACTAGATATATTGTTACCAAAGGTAAATAACTTGTACATCTGATAGAGACTTCTAGTTGCAGATTCCTTACCTTAGAATAGATACCAGAGCAATGCCATCCCCGGTGGTGGGCTGTGAACTAAGATCACTACAAGAAGTCCTGCAGGACCAAACAGTCAAAGTAGCCGTCTCTGCGGACCGGACTGTCCAGGCAGTAATTCTTGGTGAACGTATGTAAAGACTCCCACGTTGCCGCCTGGCAGATATCCAGGATTGGAACACCGCGTACTAACACTGTAGCAGCAGCAGTTGCTATGGTTGAATGAGCATGCAAACCCTCAGGGGGTTGCTTTTTCATCAAAGCGTAGCACATCTTGATGCAGAGAACTACCAATGATAAGATGGTCCTCTTCTGCACTGCCTTCCCTTTCTTCGCAACCACAGAGTTGATCATCCACCCGGATATCTTTGGTACCATTTAGGTAGAACTCCAACGCTCTTTCTGGATCCAGACGGTGGAGTCTCTCCTCCTGAGAGGGATGTGGGAGTGTGTAAAAAGTAGGCAAGGGGATAGATTGGCATAAGTGAAAAGGTGTCATCACTTTGGGAAGAAAGTAAGCCTTGGTACGAAGCACCACTTTGTCAGGATTCACTGCTAGGAATTGTGGCTTCGAAGAGAGCCTGAAGCTCACTCATTCTGCAAGCAGAGGTGATGGCAATCAAGAAGGCAGTCTTATGGGTCAAAACCGGTAGAAGACAGTTGTAGAGCGGCTCGAAAGGAGCACACACGAGGTATGTGAGGACCAAGTTCAAATCCCACTGGAGTGTTATGAACGGACAGGAGGGAACATGTGTGAGGCCTTTAAGAAACCTCCCAACAACGTCGGGCAGCATTTAAAAGGCAAAGATGGCAGACAAATATCCCTTGAGGGTGCCCAGAGAAGATCCCTGCTGGGCAAGCGAGAGAATGAAGAGGAAACCCTCAGAGAGTTGCAGAAAGTGGATCAACAGACTTGCTGATACACCATGCCACAAATTTCTTCCAATGACAGGCATATATCATTTTGGTGGAGGGACACCAGGCTGTCAAGATGACATTACAGACTTCAGGTGGAGGGTCAAAAGCTGTTAACTGCTGCCGCTCAATCTCCACGCAAGGGAGCGGAGACTAGACCGGTTCGGGTGGATAACCGTCCCCTTCTGCTGCGACAGAAGATCCTCCCGAAGGGGCAGTCTGATAGGAGGATCGATGGCCATACTCGAATACCTTGGGGATACCAGACTCTTCATGCCCAGTCTAGAGCCACCAGGATTACTTGGGCCCGTAGGTGTACAGTAGGTCAGAGTTCCACTTGTGATGAAAAGCATCATCGAACGAGTGCCGCATTGGAAACTCCAACGTGCAAAACAGCTGACATTGTGCATTCTCTGCAGAGGCGAAAATATCTAACCAAGGACCTCCCCACTGCAGAAAGAGACCTTGTGCCATCTCCAGATGGAGGCGCCATTCATGATCGACTATGCATAGACGGCTGAGTTAGTCTGCTCTGATGTCCAGGGAGCCCACCAGATGTTGAACCACCAGGGTAATGCCCTGGCGTTCCAGCCATGTCCAGAGGCGAAGAGCCTCTTGACAAAGGGTCCACGACCCCACTCCGCCCTGCATTTTGCAGTCGCGCGTGGCGGTGGTGTTGTCGGTGAACACCTGCACCATTTTCCCTTTGAGAGAGTGAAGGATTGCTTTCAATGCAAGTCGGATCGCCCGGAGCACCAAAAGGTTGATGTGGAGCCCGGACTCCGCCAGAGACCAGAGGCCTCTGACCTCAGCCTCTCCCATGTGGTCACCCCATCCCAGGAGTGATGCATCCGTCACTTCTGTGAGATCTGGTTGGGGAAGGGAGAGGGATCTGCCATTTATCCAATCTGGATTCAACAACCACCACTGCAGGTCTTTCACAGTTCCCTTCGAGATAAGAACCATGTCGAAGAGATTCCCCTGATGATGCTTCCACTGGAACTTCAGGTCCCACTGCAAAGCCCGCATATGCCATCTGGCATGTTGGACCAGCAAGATGCAGGAGGCCATGAGGCCCAGCAGCCTCAAAGTCATTCTCACCGAAATCCAAGATAGAGGCTGAAACATCGGTATCATAGCCCGAATATCCTGGACTCGCTTTTCGGGAGGATAAGCCCAAAACTGCACTGTGTTCAGAACAGCTCCGATGAAAGGAAGCATCTAAGAGGGAATCAGGTGTGACTTCGGCACCTTTATATTGAACCCCCGCAAATGCAGGAGGTTCGCCGTAGTCTGGAGGTGGGAGATGACTTTCTGGGCCGTGTCCACCTTCAGCCAGTCATCAAGGTAGGGGAAGACTGGAACCCCTAACCAGCGCAGACGAGCTGCAAACACCACCATCACTTTTGTGAACACCCGGGAGTGCTGGTAAGGACAAAGGGGAGCACTGTGAACTGAAAGTGCTCATGACCTACCATGAATCGTAGGTACCGTCTGTGGACTGGCACGACGTAAACGTGGAAATAGGTGTCCTGCAAGTTAAAACGCTACCTTCCAGTCTCTAGGGTCCAGATCAGAAAGGACCTGAGCTAGGGTTAGCATCTTGAACTTCTCCTTCTTGAGAAAGGCATTAAGGGACTGGAGGTCTAGGATAGGGTGAAGGATCTTGTCCTTTTTGGCCAGAAAGTAGCGGGAATAGCAACCACAACCTACTTCTAGTGCAAGGGCCCTCTGTATGGCTCCTCTGGGCAGGAGCTGACAGGGACCAGAAAGGTCAAAGAGGACTCAACTCACAGGGGGAGTTTTGGGGGCGAGGGGGGCATACCTCTGCAGGGCAGAGAGTCCACAGAAGAAAAGGCAGTCTCCACAGGTGACCCATTGGAAGGGGAACCAGGAGTCGCAGAGAAGCCCAGCCAGCACAACTGAATAAGAGTCCCACATTGCAGGAGAAGCACACAGAGGGCTGTGCTTTGCAGGGAAGAGTGCTGGGGAATGGGGATACATGGAGCCTGAAGATCCCTTAGAGGAGATGCCAACAAGCCTTGGAAGCTGCAAGAGATGCGGTGCGTGGGTGTACTATCCTGCGTGGGAAGGCAAGGGCTTACCAACACCAAAGTTGGACAGCTGGTAGAGAGGACCAGACTACAACCCGTGATACAGGATCCACGCAGCTCAGGACAAGACGAGATCCACGCAGCCGGTCACTGCAGATGAAGGGAAGTGACTCCTTCATTCCAAGGGAGATTCCTTCTTCCTTCTCGTGCAGACTGAAGACTCACCGCCCTCAGAGGATGCACAGCCAGGAAAATGTTGCAGAAGCTGGAAGGAGCTGTGGAAACAATGTTGCAAGCGGAGTCTTTGTCGTGGATGCAGATTGCCATTTCCTGGAGGGTCCAGTCGCAGTTGCTGTGGCCAGAAGACGAAGTAGAGGCTGCAGAGGAGTCCTGCTGCAATCTTGTGAGCCGAATCTGAGGACCGACCCAAGAGACAGACCCTAAATAGCCCTGAAAGGGGATTGGTCACCTAGCCAGGTGACCACCTATCAGGAGGGAGCTCTGACGTCACCTGCGTGACCTGGCCACTTAGATGCTCCCAGAGGCCTCTGCCCACCTTTTGATTAAAGATGGCAGAATCAAGGGACCTTCTGGAGGAGCTCTGGGCCCCACCCCTGGGGTGATGATGGACAGGTGAATGGTCACTCCCCTTTCCATTGTCCAATTTATCAACAGAGCACGGACTGGAGATTCTTGAACCGGTGCAGACTGGTTTATGCAAGGAGGGCACCAAATGTGCCCTTCAAAGCATACCAGTGGCTTGAGGAGGCTACCCCTCCCAAGCCATGCAACACCTATTTCCAAAGGGAGAGGGTGTTACCCCCTCCCTCCCAAAGGAATTCCTCTGTTCTGCCATCCTGGGCTTGAGCTGATCAATCAGCAGGAGGGCAGAAACCTGTCTGAGGGGTGGCAGCAGATTGCGCTGCCTGGAAAACCCCAGAAGGCTTCCGTAGCAAAGAAAGGGGCGAAAGGCGGTATGTTGGGGGCGAGGAACAGCTGCTCGAGCGCGGAGTCTGCCTTGTCTCCAAAGAGACGGGTGCCATCAAAGCGCCTTGGCCAGGAGGTTAGTCCTGTCCTCCACAGAAGGAAGCGCGAGGTCCAAAACCTCAGCAGCCCTTCTCACCATCAATGAGTATGAAGCTCTTTCCTCCATAGCTACGGTTGGGGGAGAAAGCATGGCAGCATCAGGGGAGGTGTCCAACCCGCTGTCACCCAAATCCTGAACCCAGTCCATGTCAGGGTCAAGCTGGTATTCTAAGGGTCCAGCGTCCCCTCTAAACTATCCCCATATCCATACCCATAGCAATAGGGGTCAGGATCAACCCTGGGCCCAGGAGAGCCCATGGAAACTGGAATCGGCATATAGCTACGCAGTTCCGGCTTCAGGTTGTCGGAATTAGTTTACAGCCGAAGTCGTTTGTGGGCCAAACCGACATTGTGAGTGTCGACGGCTGACCTGACGCCGGGGAAGGTTGCGTTGGCACAACTGGTGTTGGGACGGATCCAGAAGCGGATCCTGACGTGCCCTCCAGAGTCAGGGCGGAAGCAGGCGACTTGGACCCGAAGGGGTCCTTAACGACTCCCCAGAACCCGAAGGCACCGAAGGTGGGTCAGTCTGCCCAATATGAGGCACATGGCCTCATAAAATTCCTTAAGTTGGGCAGGGGTGGCACCAGCTCCTGAAAAGTCAGGGAGGCGCGGAGCGGACCCAGATGGAGGCTCAGAAGATGAAGGCCTACAGCGTTGACGTTCTTCTCGCAACTGGGCGAAGTCGAAGAACGTTTGGTCTTCTTCATTTTTTATCCGAATGTCCAGATGACTTGGACGATGAAGAACGGTGATGACTCCACGAGTGGTCTCCTGACCCCCTTCTCAAACAAGACCGGGAATGACACGGATTTGAGTGTCAGCTTTAGGGACCGCTCCCTCAAAGCCTTCTGGTTCATGGCCCGACACTCAGAACACGACTTCGGGTTGTGGTTGCGCTCCAGACACCAGAAACACACACAGTGCAGATCCGTCAGCAACATCATTCTGTGACGGGAGTCGCAGAGCTTGAATTCGGTCTTACGGGACATTCCTAGATGCATCCAAAATTCATCAAAAACGAATCAACCAAAATTTCGCAGTTAGTCAAAAAATGACAAGGGTAACTCTTCTGCGGATCTGCGTGTAGGCTGGTGTGGAAAGAAAAGAAAGGACGTCAGTGCGCCAGGGTGGCGCCTATATATGACTGCGATGTCATCACGGCAACCATGAAGCAAATGACACCCGCGGAGTCCACCGACACCACGCAGGGGTACTGCTCAAAGAAAAATCTCCAGATCCAGTCTGACGCCTGGGGGAAATTCTAAGGGAAGGAATCTGCAACTAGAAGTCTCTATCAGATGTTTATGATTAGCAATGAGGTTCCTATGATGGAGAAAATATATTGACCTCTCTCGTTTTTTACATAAAAAATATTTTTGTTTCTAACTGCATGACTAAGAAGTCATTGTGTGAGCAAGATGGAAACTGTTGTGCAAATACCAGTGTCTGCTTGTGAAGGGAAGCGTTTATGTGGATTGTAGGAAAGTGCCATCTTTCTGGCATAGTTATCCCCACTTTTTGACTGATGTCAGTGTGTTAACATTGTAGTTCACTGGGATCCTGCTAATAAGGACCCCAGTATCTGTGCTGTTTCCTCTAAATTTGGTTACTGATAAGCTTTTTACACCCACAATTGGCATACTGATGCACCTACGTAAGTCCCTAGCATATGGTTCAGGTACCCAGAGCATTGGCACACCAGGGGTTCCCCATGGGCTGCAGCATGTATTATGCCACACATGGGGGCCCATGAAAACTGTGTTTGCAGGCCTGCCATTGCAGTCTGTGTGAAATACCATAGGTATAAGGCTTGCCTTCCTGGTCACTGCACTTAGACAACACTATAAATCACCCTGTCACTAAGTGTAAGGGTACCCCTGCATGAGCAGAGTGACCCCAAAAACCCCAAACTCCATTCCCTGGGCTTTGTAAGTGCAGGGAAGCCATCTTAAGGTATGTAATGGACAATGGTCAATGCGAGTGGTCCAAGTACATAATGGCTTCTCCGGAACCTAGGCATGTTTGGTTTCAAACATGTTGGAATCATGCAATTACACAGATTCAAGTGTTAGTTGCATGATACAATGTACTCTGGGGATTTCTTGGAGCATACCCCAGTTCTGCCTGTGCAGCCTTATGGGTCTAGCTGCCAGCCCACGCTGCTGATCACAGCCACTGCTCTGCCCTCCTGCTGGTGATTCTGGCTCAAGCCGGAGAAGCAGAAAAAAGGATTTCCTGCAAGGGAGAGGTGTGACCACCTCCCCCTGTGTATTACTCAGGTGTTTAAGGGTTGGGGTGGGTGGCCTCTGACCGCCACCACACTGCTTTGAAAGGCACATTTGGTGCCCTCCTTGCATAATACGTTTGCACCAGTTCAGGACCCCTCCCCCAGATCAGGGCGCGAGTTATAGTTACCTTAGGGCACGAGTTATAGTTACTTGAGGTAACTAACTATAACTGGTGAATTTCTATGGTTTGGTACGGTGACAATCTGAGCCTGATTATAACGTCCATGTAACCTTTGTTTTTTAACTGAGTTTACATGTTTTTTAATTCTATTTCCTAACTATAACGTCCCTGTAACCTTTTCTTTTTTCAGCGAGTTCCTATGGTTTTTTTAACGTACAGTAATTTTAATTACTATACGTTAATCCATCCACCGCTGTACCGTGCACAGCCTTCTGCCCCATATATGAATATATCGTACACACAAATTCCCAACCACCTTTAATTAGATCAAGACTGTCAAAAGGCCACCTTGGAAGGAACATAGTGGACTTAAAATAATAAAAATGCAGATTGTGCTACTCTCCCCAGCACCTGACTACATGCCAGTATAACTGAAGTAGTTGTATGTTTCCGCAGTGGTGGAATTCTTTCTTGCACTGTATTAGACCTGAGAACCTTGGACGGTAGTTCCTCACACCTGTTGCCTTCACCCATGTTTTGCTGAATTCATTCTTTATGAATTTAGAAATCAGTGTACTTTACTACAGCTAACCAGTGCTAAAGTGCTTCTGCTTTTTCCTTAAAACATGGAAAAATTGGCCTACACCTGATTGGCATATTTTAAGTTATTTGTATGTCCTTAGTAGACTGTTCTATCCGTACCAGGGCATGTAAATTAAATGCTAATAGTAGGCCTGAGGCACTCATTGTGCCACCCAGTAAGGTAGCGCTTTAAAACATGTCTCATGTCTGCTACTGTGGCCCGTAGTGCAGTTTTAAACTACCAGGTCGACCTGGCAAAGTCAACCTTTTGACATGCCTGAACTTTCCTTTTTAACACTTATATGTCACCCCTAAAGTAGGCCATAACAGCTCCTAAGACAGGGTGCATGATATCTAAAAAGTAGGACATGTGTACTTACATTTCACATATTTTTCACTGTGTAAGGCCTATCTCTCCCATCGACTAACACTGGGCTACCATATGACATTTAATAAGTGCAAACACCAAATTGGGAGCAGGTAGGGATGTGCTGTTTAGACGCAAATGAAATGTAGTTTAAAATGCTCTTTACTGGTAAAGTTGGATTTTAAGTCACAATTCTGAAAATGCTAATTTTAGAAAGAGGCATTTTCTTGTCCAAAAATGTGTGGCTTCTGTCATTGTCCTGGGTCACATGACTGAATGGCTCTGCTGATGGGGTGTATGAGACAGTAATACAAGGGGGACTAAGTGTAGGCAGGACAGGTCACCCTCCCTAGATGGCTGGGGGCGGAGCTGTGTCTGCCCAATTTACAGGTCAAAGGACCTTGCCTCCAGCACACACAAAGCAAAGTGATACCAGCCTTTTGCCCCCACGCCCACCCCTCGACAGACAGTTTGGAACCGTGATAAGTGAATGGATTAACTTTCTAGAATCAGATGTGGGGTTAGGACATAATATCTCCCCCAATACAAAGGCTGGCACTAGGTGACAATATTGGACCCCTAAAGCCCCTATTCAGATTACGTATGGACCAGTGGAAGACTCAGAAGGACTGCACTGCTGCTGGAAGGACTGCCCTGCTGCTTGAAGGACTGCTCTGCTGCCTGAGGAAGACAGACTGGACCCGCTTCTTGAACCTAGCACTACTAGAGTGACTCTAACTGGCTGGCCTCCTGTGTGAGCTACAGAGAGAACTAGCTCCAGAGAACCTGAAAATTACCTGACAGCTGCTGCCGGTTTCTGCTGGAGTGAGTGCTAGCTCCAAAATGGTGCTCTCCTCAGGTCCTGGACCCTTGGTGTTGGGCTCAAGAGGACTCATTCTACCAAATTCCAAAACCTGAGACAGAAAAAATTTCAGCAAAAACTGCTCTGAGAGCTGACAGGAGACCAGGACCTACCTGCAAGCCAATCAGATAAAGGTACATCACCAGTGGGATTGACTTTGCCACAGCTTCCACTACGTTCTACTCCACAACAGCAAATGCTCTTCAGAGGGACCTCCCGATGGAGGTATCCAGCCTCATGGAGCCCCCTTCAACTATAGCCAGCAGTTTCGTGCCACTGGGAGAATCTGATCTCCAGAAAACCTTCTAAATAAGAAGATGGAAATCTTCACTGGGCTCAACAATGACCAGCACCCTCATCAATAACTATGACTTTGTTGGCCTGTAAAGCCAGCTTCTCCTGCTCAGGGCTTTTCCTGCCCTTGTAGACCGTTTTACCGAGACCTTGTCCAGCAACTCCCCGGTGCTGACAACTAGTCATTGGATGCAGCCTAGATGTAGTGGAAATGTGGAACAAGTGCTTCTCACCCAGTCCTGATAATTTATAAACATCATTTGACGCAAAGTCCTGCAGAGGTGTGAAAGGTCTTGATGCCTGGTAGTGCCACACACCACCCTACCTCATTTATTGCCCTCTGTTGTGGGATGTCATCTACACTAGCCCCAGGTTTAGGCACAGTTTCAAAACCTGCCCAGTTTTCAAACTTCCTGTTGCTTTTTACTATGGAATAGTTTCCTCTCCAAGGCCACAAAACATTTGAATCTTGCCACCAATTAAGACAATTAAGCCCTGAAGTGACATAATTGTTGCAAGAGGATTACCTCCCCATTATTAGTAACCCTTCACCCAACAGTCTGAAATGCAGTCAATTCAGTCAGATGAGAGGAGCACAGCTGCCTCAGGGTCCCTTATCACCAGCCAAGAAGGTGTGTCTGTGCTTTTTATAGGACCCTCTCACTAAGTGTTCTTCAATTTTCCATTAGGATGATGCAGCAATCCAGGATTTGACTAGACTCAGTCACCGCAGGTCTGCCCATCCCACCATCTTGCTTTTGCAGGCCTGTCTGGCACAGCTGCTCCAACTAGCATTGCATGTGTGTAGAACACACACACATTGGGGAACGGAGGACTCAGATCACGACACATGCTGCAAGAACAGTCCAAGACCACCTGTTGTCCTCGCTCAGAGTGTGTGGGCAGCCACCACAGGACAGTTGTCACTCAGGCATCAGCTCTTGCGGTTGGTGGGGCTCCTGCACCACCACTACAAAGCAGCCCGTGGTTACTCTAAATCACAAGGGGGTTCAATGGTCATACTTATTTCTGTCACTGTTCATATTCCAGACCATCCAAAGTGTGGGAGACCATATTCTTAAGGTGTAACTGCACATTTTGTAATCATTCGCTGGGAGCACCAAGTAAAGTCAGGTAAAGTAGTCAACCATGTTCGGCACTCAGCGAGGGGCACACATTTTGCTGTCTAGTTGACAGGTTTTTGTTCTACTTAGACACTCACAAATCAAAAACAATATGCCATGAACTAGGCCTGTGCTCCAACCCAAGGAACAGACTTAGTTTGACCGTTTTTGTGGATGCTTTGCCAGAGTACATGCCAGAATCATGGTCCATTCTCTTCAGATCGTCCCGAGTGGAATTCTACAAACAACAAGCAATATCTAATACATCTTTGAGTAATGTCGGCACATAAATGACAGAAAGCAAGGAGTTGGAGATTACACAGTTAAGTGATACCTGGCATATGCATAACAGTCACAATGAAAAGTATACAGCAACTGATGGATATCTTGAAAACACCAAGAAGACAGCCTGCCACAAGTTGAGAGCAGATGTGCCTTCTTTGTTAAGGTTAGTGAACACAAACCAAATTAAATATTGCCAATTGTGTGCAGTGAAGCTGTGGTGTGCACTAAAGAAATATGAACTACAATCAAGATTCCACAAAAAGAAACCAAAATAGAAAAATGCATATCAAAGCAGATCAGATCCTTTCTGCTTGAAGTACAAATAGGGGCTGATGCAGGTTATGTGGAGGACATGTAAAAGAGTAACTAAGAACATACATAAGCAGGATCCACTACCCATTGCAGCCCTTCCATAACATGAATTCAAAGTAGCTGTTTTAAGCTGGTAAAGGAAGTTTGACCAAAACAAAAACTCAGAGTATTGGGCAGAAGCAAATGTTTAAGACTACGTAACCATAAACCAGTGGTTCATCCCAGAAACAAAACAGCAAAACTAAACAGCGCTAGTGAAAGAACACCTAGCACATGTTCACATTAGATTGAACATATTCTTCCAGCACTTACAGGATGGTTAACTTTTGGATGGTCACCGTGTTTTTTTTTCATTTCCTCATATCTCTCTTCCTCCTGCTTTCTCTTTTCCTCGTCAAGTGTTTTTAAATATTCACGCCTGTCATGTTCCTTCAGCATCTCATATCTCTTAAACTCATCATGGCGCTCCTTGTCATAATTTTCCAAATCATTTGTTGCCTAGGACAAAAAAGAAAGTAATTTGACGGGGCTTGATTTTCAGAACATTATTAAAAGGAATAGCAAGAAAACATTTTGAGTACCTATGCATACATACCTATACCACACCTATACACCAACATCTATATTGTTTCTTATTTTAATAAGGTCCTATTCCAAATTACAATG
This sequence comes from Pleurodeles waltl, assembly GCF_031143425.1. Taxonomy (NCBI): domain Eukaryota; kingdom Metazoa; phylum Chordata; class Amphibia; order Caudata; family Salamandridae; genus Pleurodeles; species Pleurodeles waltl. Next base: position 829,610,914 of record NC_090440.1, on the reverse strand, counting down.
CATATATTTCCTGTAAGGCCACAGATAATCCAAAGATTGGCAAATTTATAATTTACAGAGGGTTGTGAAACTTATTAGTAATATTCTTTCCTATGGACCCAAGGCCGCAGAGGTAGAGTTAGTTTACTTAGGAGGTAAAAAAACTAGAATATTCCTACTGCAAAAAACGTAATGTGCAATATTATAGACAGTCTTTGATGCCTAAGTAAGAAACCGGCTGTTTTACAGCACGTTGGAGAAGCAGATGGTACAGTCCAATAGGTAATGGTGGCATTAAAAGATTAAGAAAGGATAATTGTTAAATTTTCAAAACAAGACATACAACATAAAAAGTAAACGAACAGAGTCCATATTAAAGCCATCACAATAGAAAACTGTGCCAGTGTTTTTGTTTTTTTTGTTGTTGAAGATTTTACAAAATAAATGCATCAACAGACTTCGAGCCTGCATGGCCCAATTGACCATGATGATTGAACAGACTGGGTAGATGGAAATCTGTTTAAATGCAATAATACACAAGATTAGAAAGTAAAAAGGTAAGGCTATCAACATAAGTGAAGCAAGATATATAGGCTGATGATTTCTGTATTAAAGTGGAAAACAGGAAGATATTGCACCAAAGTTGCTTGGTATTTTGCTTTGCTATATAGCCAATGCACCAATATCATGTTTTAGAAGGTGCATATGTTTGTCAGCACTTGTGAAAATGGCATCACCAAGTGCACTGAGTTTTTTTTTAAATCGTATTAATATATTTGCTTCCACCACACTTCTGAAAAACAAAAAATGTGCTTCATTTATGCTTCGCTGCAGATGCTAACGCAGACTACAGGCCTTTGCTCAGGTATGGGGGTTGATGTCCTCCTGGGGGAACCTGAAAGGCAAGATTAGAGTTTAACATGCCATGCTCAAAATATTATTTAGATAGAAAATAGTCCATCGATTCTAGTGGCAGTATCATAACATTATTTTTATGCTTCACTCTCATCCTCACCATTTTAATATTGTTGTGTTGTGTCGTTCTGGTTATTGCCGCTCACGCTTTGCTATCCAAAATGCAGTCGTTTTTATTAAACCAATCTTCAAAACTTATACTGCTTTCATTGTCATTTATATAGGAGACCGAATTGTGAATGAGAGAACCGGATACAACCTGAGTTACCACGACTTCCCTGAGAAGTATAATAATAGGTCATGCGCTCGGCTGCCCAATCATCTCTACCTTTCGGGAGAGATGAGGGACTGCTAGTTAGCCGGAGCAAAGCCCGGATTTGGAGCGACAGGTGTCACCCACTGTTGGTCAGACTCAGTCTCCCACACTGTGGTATGATCTTGCTGCTCAAAATCCAGTAGGCTCATTAGAATAATGAGAGCCTACGCGACATGGCGCCGCCAACGTTTGGTCATGCTCTAATTTTTGGGTCCTCCGCAGAATCTCTGTCTCATTATATATAATGGCCCCTCAATACCATATGCGGAGACGTCCGTGGTATTGAGGATTTCCACCACAGCTGTGTAGGTAATCCTATTACAACTGGTAGTTGTTCAAGCTTGAACTTTAAAAGGAAACCCCATTTTGGCCTGCATTCTCTTAACTCATAGTGTTACTATCATGGCGAATCCCCAACATGTACAAATAGCTGTTAACATGAGACAACCTCTCACAACACACTTATTAGCAAATGGCCTAACGGCCCAGGGAGGTCCAGTCACGCTCGTGGTGGATGCCCACGCAGCTTATAGAACAGAACTTTTTTTATTCTTCGGTCACATTTCCAGCAGTTGATGGGAACACAAATACATTTCACCAATATACACCTGCGAACGCGCCTGGACCATACAGAGCATACGCATATTTAGAGATTCCTCTATCTTATAAAGAACATAATTGGCTTGATGGCACCCTACCCCATAAATATTACCAGTAAGGTTAGGTCCACTAAGTAATGACGGTCCTACCTGGCCTTCATTGGCCACCTATACACCACATCCTGCGGTTGGAAATTTAGCAGTAGCTGAGGTTCGTCGCTTATACATGGAGTCAATAGCAATATATAGAGTATTAGTACAATTTGTGAACCAAACATTAAATACAAACCCAGCACATGCTGCTCCAGCACATCCACATGCAGTAACACCAGGTATAAATCCTGCAACTGTACATTCGATTATGGGTAAAGTATCCACCAAATGAGAAGAAACTCCATTTTGGTTAGCACAAAAAATTAATGTGCTGGAGGCACTATTCCCCCATAAAAGACCTCAGGATAAACATAGAATATTAACGATGTGCTTGCCCTTTGGGATGGTCCCTACAGTGGAAAACGTTAATACCTGGGGTACGGTATTTGCCGCGCTCTACTCAACTGCACACGGTACACCGACACTTGCCAATTTACCAGAAGTGCTGAAACAAATCCAAGATGAATATGGGGCTGCCCCGGCCCTATATTTGGGGTTGCAATTGATGGGCAATTTTGCCACAGTGTCCTCAATCATTTTAAGTAACCTTAAAGGGGAAGTAGTCGCACTTTCTTCAGTGCGCATGCGGCTTCATGACATTCCACAACAAGACCAAGAACGAGAGCTGCCTAAAATAATAGCGGAAACTTATTCAATTATCGGTCACGATAGCCTAGGGGCCAGACCACAAAAACTTCAATTCCAGACTAAATCAAATAAAGATAACTCCAAACAACAACCTGAGGGTAATAAGAAACGCCGGGATAAAAAGCAACAAACGCCTAAAAAAGAAAGGGGAGAAGAACGAGTTACTTACCTTCGGTAACGACTTTTCTGGTGGATACATTAGCTACCTGTGGATTCCTCACCTATTGAATACCCCCCCCCCCCCATTGCGCCAGCACTCGACGGAAATCTTCTTCCTAGCTTCTGCACGTCGAAGAGGACGTCATAGTTGCCCACGCGACGCCATCTGACGTCAGTACCAAAAAAATTTACGTGCCTGAGAATAATAGGCCATTGAGATGAAAGAACAATAGAAATATTTAATGATATTCCAAACAAACACATCATTCTGAGAATTCAGTCCCTTTTTTTTTTTAAACAAATATATAATTATATAAACAATATATATATATAAATATGAACATCTGTACAGAATATATACAAGTCCTCAAAACCAAGAGGAGCACACTCAAGAACTACTTGGTTAGACCAGACAGGCAACGGGGAGGCGGGACTCGTGATGAATCCACAGGTAGCTAATGTATCCACTAGAAAAGTCGTTACCGAAGGTAAGTAACTCGTTCTTCTGATGGATACAACTACCTGTGGATTCCTCACCTACTGAATAGAGTCCCAAAGCAGTACCGCACTCGGTGGAGGGTGCCTGAATGGTCAAACCAAGAAATCCTGCAGCACCAACCGTGCAAAATGGCCATCCCTTCTGACCTCAGAGTCCAAGCAGTAATGCTTCGCAAAAGTATAAAGGGATGACCAAGTTGCAGCCTTGCAGATGTCGACCACAGGAACACCCCTAGCCGAGGCCGACTTAGCTCTGGTGGAATGAGCTCTTATACCATCAGGGGTCTCCTTCTTTGCTAAAGAGTAACACATTTTAATGCAAAGAACAACCCACCTGGAGAGTGTTCTCTTGTGGACTGCCTTTCCTCTCCTCTTTCCCACGTATCCGATGAAAAGCTGATCCTCCAGCCTGAAATCCTTTGTTCTGTCTATATAAAAGCTTAGCGCCCTCTTTGGGTCCAAGCGGTGGTGTCTCTCTTCTTTCTTTGAAGGATGAGGCGGAGGATAAAACGTGGATAGAGTAATTGTCTGGGCCAAATGAAAGGATGAAACAACCTTTGGAAGGAAAGCAGCCTTGGTCCTCAACACCACCTTATCCCCATAAAAAGATGTATAAGGGGGTTTTACAGATAGAGCCTGCAACTCACTCACTCTCCTTGCAGAGGTAATTGCAACCAGGAAAACCGTTTTATGAACCAATAATCTTATGGGGCAAGAATGCATAGGCTCAAAAGGGGACCCCATTAGGAAAGTTAAAACCAAGGTCAAATCCCATTGAGGCATAACAAAAGGAGATGGAGGGAATTTATTCATAAGGCCCTTCAAGAATCTAAGCACTATTGGAGATTTAAACAACGAAGGCTGGTCTGGAAGACAAATAAAGGCTGACAAGGCAGACAAGTAACCCTTAACAGTAGCTACTGCACAACCCCTCTGTGCTAAAGACAAAGCAAAAGATAAGACATCTGACAAATGAGCACGTAAGGGATCAATCTGCCTCTCTCCACACCAAACCACAAATTTAGACCACCTATTAGCGTAGATAGATTTAGTGGAGTGTCGCCTGGCTGCTAAGATAACATCCACTACATCAGGCAGGAGAGAAAAGGAACTCAGGTTGCCCAGTTCAATCTCCAGGCATGAAGGTGCAGGCTCTGGAGGTGGGGGTGTAAAACCTGCCCCTGCGACTGCGAGAGGAGATCTGCCCTGAGAGGGAGACGGAGCGGAGGGCACAGTGAGAGTTGGAGAAGGTCCGAGTACCACACCCTCCTTGGCCAATCCGGAGCTATTAAGATGACTTGGGCCCGGTCTTGGCGAATTTTCCTCAACACTCGAGGAATCAAGGGTATGGGAGGAAACGCGTAAAGCAACTGGTCGCACCAGGTTATCTGAAACGCGTCCCCCAAAGCTCCTTGTACCGGATACTGGAGGCTGCAGAATAACGGGCAATGCGAGTTCTCCCGGGTGGCAAACAGATCTATCCGAGGAAACCCCCACATCTGGAAGATTAGCCGGACTTGATCTGGATGGAGACGCCACTCGTGATCGGCCGAGAAATGGCGACTGAGACTGTCCGCACGTACGTTCAAGACTCCGGCCAGATGATTTGCTACCAAGCAAATCTGATGGTCCTTTGCCCAGGACCATAGCCGAAGAGCTTCTCTGCAGAGAAGGCACGACCCTACCCCTCCCTGTTTGTTTATATACCACATTGCAGTAGTATTGTCCGTCAGGACCTGAACCGACTGACCGCGACGGGATGGGAGGAAGGCCTTGAGAGCCAGACGTACAGCCCGTAACTCCAACAGATTGATATGAAACATCTGTTCTACTGGAGACCAAAGCCCCTTGATCTCCAGGTCCCCCAGGTGAGCTCCCCACCCTAGAGTGGAAGCATCCGTTATTACTGTGGCCACAGGCGGAGCTTGCGAAAACGGCCTTCCTTGGGAAAGATTGCCGTCCGCAATCCACCATTTCAAATCCATGGCAGCATCTGTGGAGATTCTCACCGAGCCTTCGAGATCCCCTTTGTGTTGAGACCACTGCCTTCGGAGGCACCACTGAAGAGCCCTCATGTGCCAGCGAGCATGCGTGACCAACAGTATGCAAGAAGCAAACAGACCGAGCAGACGTCGGACCTTGAGGACTGGAATGACCGCTCCACTTTGAAACATTGGAACCAACGCCTGAATGTCCTGAACCCGCTGAGGCGGAGGAAAGGCTTGATTCAATGTTGTATTCAGTACTGCACCTATGAACAGGAGGCGCTGAGAGGGCTCTAGGTGAGATTTGGGCACGTTCACCGAAAAGCCCAGGTCAAACAACAACTGGGTTGTCGACTGCAGGTGATGCAACACGAGCTCCGGAGACATGGCTTTGATTAACCAGTCGTCTAGATAAGGAAATACTGCTATCCCCTTACTTCTGAGCTCTGCCGCAACCACCGACATCACCTTCGTGAAGACTAGAGGTGCTGAAGTAAGACCAAACGGGAGGACCGCAAACTGATAGTGCTGCGACCCCACCACAAAACGGAGATACTTCCTGTGCGACTTGAGTATCGGGATATGAAAGTAAGCATCCTGCAAGTCGACAGACACCATCCAATCTCCATTGTTCAGCGCCAAAAGCACCTGAGCTAGGGTCAGCATCTTGAACTTTTCCTGTTTGAGGAACCAATTCAAGATCCTGAGGTCCAGGATTGGTCTCAACCGACCATCTTTCTTGGGAATCAGGAAGTACCTTGAATAACAACCTTGACCCCTTTCCTGCTCTGGGACCAACTCCACCGCGCCCTTTGAAAGGAGGACTTGAACCTCCTGTTCTAACAGGAGGTGCTCTTCTGAACAATAAGATGGGCGGGGCGGGATGGGGGGCGGAAACTCCCGAAAGGGAAGGGTATAGCCGTTTTTCACAATGCTGGTAACCCAGGAGTCTGAAGTTATGACCTCCCACTTGTGGAGAAAACTCAGTAACCTCCCCCCTGCAGGAGTGGAGTGAGTGGGAATTGGTGGAAGCCTAAGGCTGCTTCCCCTGCTGCACCCCTCCAGATGAAGAGGCAGAGGCAGAGTGCTGCTGAGTGGCTCCCCTGGTACGGACCCTACCCCTCCCTCTGAAAGATCTATAGGAGAGAGCAGAGGTAGGTTGCTGGAATTTCCCTCGAAAGGAGGAGGAGGAGGAGGAGGAGGAACCACGACCAAATCCTCGAAACCTCCTAAACAATATGGAGGAAGTAGAAGAAGTGGCTTGCAAGCCCAGCAACTTGGCAGTGGCCCTGCTCTTTGAACCTTTCTAAGGCCGAATCCGCCTTGGCACCAAAGAGCTTGTCCCCATCAAAAGGAAGGTCCAGTAGGGTCGACTGCACATCCGAGGAAAATCCTGAGTTACGAAGCCAAGCCTGCCTCCTCGTAACTACAGCAGTGCCAATTGCCCTAGCAACCGAGTCAGTTGTATCCAACCCAGATTGGATAACCTGAGTTGCAGCTGCCTGAGGATCCGATACCAGGCTTAATAGTCCCTGAGGAACCTCTGTATGCGTTGATGCAATCTCGTCCATCAGGGCATAAATGTACCTTCCTAAAATACATGTAGCATTGGTGGACTTCAATGCCATGCTACATGAAGAGAACACCTTTTTGGATGCCATGTCCATCTTCTTGGAGTCTCTATCCGAGGGCACAGCTGGAAAAGACCCAGGAGCAGACCTTGCCGAGCAGGAAGCCTGGACCACCAAGCTTTCAGGTGTTGGATGCCTGGTAAGAAAACCTGGGTCAGCCAGTGCAACCAGATACCTCCTAGCCACAGATCTATTGACAGCTGAAGACGACACCGGCTTCTTCCAGACTTCCATTATAGGGTCCAGTAGCGCTTCACTGAATGGCAAAAGTGGTTCTGCCGATGTAGCGGCAGGGTGCAACACCTCTGTCAACAAATTCTGCTTGGCTTCAGTCACCGGCAAAGGGAGATCCAGGAAACCAGCTGCCTTCCTGATAACAGAATGAAAAGTGGCCGCCTCTTCTGTGTACTCCCCAGGAGAATGCAAGTCCCACTCGGGAGAGGTATCTAGGCCACTAGCAGTGTCCAGTCCATGGAGACCCTCACGAGAGTCCTCAATCTCTCCTTCATCCAGGTTTTGTCTCTGGTACTCCTGCTCTTCAAGGAGGCGGAGAGCAAGCCTCCTCGAGTGCATTTCTCCTCTATTCTCAGCGTCGACATGGCGTCAGCAGACATCGAAGAACGACGCCGATCCTAGGATCCGTCTGACGCCGGGTCTACAGGCGCCATAGGCCTCTTCGGCGCCGAACGAGGAACCGGATGGAGTGAAGACTGCCTTGGAGTCGTAGGTCTAGACGGCGTCACTGGCTGAAACATCGAAGCCGCCGAAGCTGTCGGAGCCGAAGTCTCAGGAGCCACCGGAGCTGATACCGGCACCGAGCCCACGTTCCCCAGAGGGAGAAAGGGCATAAAGGGTGCTGGTCGAAGCGGAGCCAGAGCACCCATGTTGAAGGCCAAAGGGCCCGAAGGACCAGCCGGTCCACCACCTGGAGCCATCTGTTGGAAGATGGAAAACATCGCATTTAGAAATTGTGGTACTATCAGCTCCAGGGGCAGGGAAAGCCGGGTACTGGGGTGCCTGGTTCGAAGGCGACACCGACGCCGGTCTCGACGTCTGCAAAGACAGAGGAAACATCTGAGGCTGCGGAACCTCAATCACTGAAGGTGGTTGGCCCGATGACACGGGCGAAGTCGGTGAAGCTGGAGAAGGCAACGGCGTCGACGGCTGGGGAGTGACAGTGGGACTGACTTCCCAAGTCTTCCGACGTCGAGTTGATGGTGACCTCGACCGAGACCTCTCCCTACTCGACCGGCGCCGTGATTCGACGCCGCCGGGAGTCCCGAGGACGCCGATGAGACTTCGGTGACTAGGATTTTCGATGACGTCTCTTTTCCTTCTTTTTCGACTTCGCCAGAAAAAGCTTGGCCTCGTGCTCTTTCAGGGCCTTAGGATTCATATGCTGACAAGAATCGCACTTGTCAACATCATGATCAGAACTAAGACACCACAAGCAGTCAGAATGTGGGTCCGTTACCGACATCTTGCCCCCACACTCACGGCAGGGTTTGAATCCTGACTTTCTTTGCGACATTGTAATCTCAAAGAAAAAATATATCCAAAAAACACACTGTAACTGTCGAACAGCAACAGTAGCTCCCTCGAAGATAACCGTTTCGCATGGCAGGGAAAAAAGGGAACTGACGTCGGCACTTCGGCGAGGACCTCTTATTGCCTGTATGATGTCAGACAGTGTCGCGTGGGCAACTGTGACGTCCTCGTCGATGTGCAGAAGCTAGGAAGAAGATTTCCGTCGAGTGCTGGCGCAATGGGGGGGAAGGGTATTCAATAGGTGAGGAATCCACAGGTAGTTGTATCCATCAGAATCTCCACGTACGGAGACCCCACATAATAGGTACAATCTCAGAAATAGAGATATCAAAACGCCTGATAGATATCAATATACTGTTACACGCCAATCTCTTCCTTTCAGGACTCATCGGAAAAGAGAAATGAGAGAGGTGGGCGATCAGAGCGAAGAACAGAGTACGTGAAACCGAGACCGGAATCACAACGCTCTTTGGAGGTTTCTGTTAAAAAGGGAGAGAAACCCACCCAACAAAAACAACAATTTTAAAAAGAAAAAAGTGGCAGCAGTCGCAGTCCGACATGCCACACAGGAAGACGGTCCTCTTGAAGAACAAGAATTGGGCTCTAGCATTCCTCGACAGCGCGGCAGAGGTCACAATAGTTCGCCAGAATCTTCTAGAGCTTCTGGAGGTGAAAGCAACTGATGACTTTATAGAAGTAGGAACAGCGGACATGCATGTCTCCAAGCCTGATAGGGTGTACAAAGTAACGCTGCAATTAGGAAACATTGAACGCACAATAAACGCAATCTTTTGGGATCGCATAGTAAAAGTGTATGATGTCTTGTCGGCTGAACAAGATTGGCCGCCTAACTTTGTACGTACCTGCCCATATGGAGAAGAGGTCATTAAGCCTTCCTTCTCGCCCCTTGTTCCAGAGGAGCTAGCTGAATCCTATTCCATTGCATAGGCTCTAGCACAAGCACCTGCATGATACAGAAATCACGTAGGGTGGGATAAAGACTCCCCCTACCATGTAATTCCCATTAAAAGTGAACCTCAGCCACAACCGCAGTATCCTATAAAACATGAAGTAAAAGCATCAGTGAGAGAAATACTCACGCAATTAGAGTACCAGGGTGTGATTGAACCCTGTGTCTCCCCAATGAATAACCCTTTATTCCCCATAGCTAAACCGGACCATTCATACAGAATAGTCTTAGACTACAGACATTTAAACAGTCATAAACACACCTATGCTATACAAAATTCACATAGCACTGCACCAATGAGCAACATAGTGCGTAAAAAATACAAAAAGACATAAGGCATGTCCAATAGGTTTTTCTGCCAGAATATAGCGCCTGAAAGCAGAGATTTAACAAGCTTTAGCGCACTAGGCTCTCAGAAAAAAATCTTTTGTTTACCTCAGGGGTATAAGAACAGCCCAGGACTGTTCGTGGCTCGTGTCACTGACATTTTACATGAGATCAACCCTGAAGCATTGTCCTATGTAGATGATATATCTCTCACGGATGATGAGTTACTACAACATTTAAGACGGGTAGGGTTGTTGTAGGGTTTGCCGAATTTGGCTAAAGATGTAACTTAAAAAAAAAAAAAAAAAAAGCCTTCCTCAGCGGCCTGTTTCTAGCATATGAGCTGTCAAGTGAAGGGAAGAGCCTAGCGCCACAATTTGTTTTTAGAAAAATGCGCACAGTTACAACCACCAAATACGATGAAAAAACTCCAATCATTATTGGGTTTCTTAAACTTTGGCGGAACCTACATTCCAGATTATACTACACGCATAAAACCTTTATATGATTTAATACGTCCCGATTTTTCAAGTAAATACTGGACAACTGAACATACACGCATTCTTAGAGAATTGCAGACAGACATGCTTGCAGCACAACATTTACACACAAGGGACAACAAAACACATTTGGTCATCAGGGTAATAGCTGGGGCCATCGGTTTCACCTATGTGACATTCAATGAAGGTGAGACAGTCCTGATTGCATACAAATCACATTTGTATTCAGCAGCTGAACATTCTCACTGCTGTACAGATGGCTGTATTAAAGAAAGACCTCTTGCCCAAGGAAAACGCATTATTGTTGTTTCTCCAATCCCAGCCCTAGAGGCTGTTACAAAAGCTAGTGTTCCGAACGCAAAAGCACTACATCCACGTTTGATACAATGGGCTACATTTCTAACAGCCACTGATGTAGATTACATTTTTGACCCAAAGTTGCAAACTCAGGAATTCCTACAATATGAAGTAGAATATCCGGTTCCAGTTAATACCTTGCCTATTGATCACTATCATAGAGTCATGTACACTGAAGGCTCTGCACAACCTGCAGTTGTAACAAAACATCAATATTCTGCTGCTTGCACAGTCGTAAGTGGCTATATGGAATCAATCAATCAATCACAACATTTGTAGAGCGCACTACGTACCCGTTAGGCTTTCAAGGTGCTGAAAGGGGGGGGGGGAGGGGGTGCTGCTACTGGTCGAAGAGCCAGGTAGGGGATACATTTTGTCCTCTACATACCTTTACACAGACCCTAGGGGATTGTACAGCACAATTGGCGGAGCTAAAATCTCTGCTGATGGCACTGGAACACACGGATCTGGCACAGCCTACGCTGACTGTTTGCGATTCATATTACTGTGTCCAGTCCTTTAATGAATACCTTCATTATTGGCACCAGAATGGGTTCAGAGATTCCAAAGGCAACACCATTAAACACAGACTACTGTAGGGGAAAGTAGAGACGCTACCGAATGTCCATGTAGTGAATAACTTGGACACCAGCGCGTTGGAATACACGTTGCTGGAAATACATTGGCTGATGAAGCCGCAAAGTCAGCAGTGGCAGTAGCCACTGTAGCTGCAGTAACTCGCTCGAGTTCCAAACCAGACGCAGACATTTGGGCTGCCCTGAAAGCTGCAGCTCATGGTACGCCTCATCCTAAAGGATTTCCTAACAAATATCATTACCATATGGGAAGTATGCTGAATGCTGAAGTTAAGATACCAGGTGTAGGCGTACGAGACATCCCTAACAAAGATATAAGAACACAATTGATTAACGCAGGGCATGTGGGGGTGGCATCTGCACATGCTGGTGTGGCGGCTACAATTTCAATCTTACAGGCCCGTTATTGGTGGCCAGGTCTCTATAAAGAGACTAAGCAGTATGTCCTTTGTTGTGACATCTGTCAACAAACCAAAGTTTCCACGGCCAGGCGCCCGCCGCAGACACCCCTCCTAATTTCAAACAAACTGTTTGTGTGTGTTTTCTTGGATCACTGCGGTACCCTATCACTTATTAGTCGCTGTTGATTCATGCTCCAGGTTTGTATGGGTGTGGCCACAACGCTCGGCTGACGCTCGGACTATTATTAAAGATTTGCTAGTCTTTATCGGTACATATGCAGTTGCAGCTTTCCATTCGGACCAGGGACCTGCTTTTGCCTCAAGGGCATTCAGGGACACCATGGCTTAGTTGGGAGTCCAACTGCAGTACTCGCCTCCATTTCATCCCAAGGAAAATAGTGTTGTGGAGCGATTAAACCGAGATTTAAAGCAATCCTTAACAGCCAGAGTCTTAGGTACGGGTGGTAGTTGGCTTAATCACCTGTATGGAGTCCAGAAAGCACTAAATAACCTGCCTAGAAGGTCCCTGAGGGGTCGTAGTTCATATGAGTGCCTGTTCAAAACCCGAATGGTTGTTCCAGATCTTGATTGTATGATATGCCTTGGCTACCAAGGGGATGCAGTAAAACGCCACATCATGACAATGGTGTAAGCCAAACAGGAACTCCTGAGATCATTTAAAATACGGTCTAGTGATTTGTACATTGTGCAACATATATATTAACCCTGTATCACTTTTCAGGTACTCCTGGTTTGGTGGGCACATTGTAGTGTCTCTTTTGCAAGGTACAGGTACACTGTAAGTATACCTACCTCTTCCTGGTGGTAGAGACCAATTGTGTAAACAAGCACTGATCTTTTGTGTATAACTCACTGTGTGACATGAAGTAGGCTGTACACACCTTCAAGGGCATCAAGTTAGTAACCCATTCTCTGGAGAACCCACTACCCGAGGGCTATGGGTGGCATGTATGTAAAAGATGTCATATTGTACGCTAATTGCGCTGCCTCGTACTCCAAGACCGTATACAACTAAGGAGCACACACTAACCTAATGAATGCACACCATTAAGTCATTGTGACATAGAATGAACATGTGTAAAAGGGGTGCACTGGTAATGCCGTATCCAAAGGCGAATGTATGGAGTTAATAGCTTTAACATATGTATGGAGCATGCAGTGATACTGTGTGTGCATACTGCACTGCTAGTTTGATATTTGATGGGTCACATAAAATACTAAAATATAACCTACACAGTCCTTTAGTTTCTGTCGGCTCCCCACCTTGTAATATACACACCCGTCTAAAACGTATCCTTTGTTCTCAACTACAATATATGTATTAATAAGAAGTGTATGTACTTTTAAACACATGCTGTGCCTTTTGCGGTCGTGGACTGATAACTTATGCTTAGTGGTCTGAAGAGTATTCTTCATTTGCGTTCTGCATCCCTCCCACATGTCAAATATTATTCTGTTTACTTTATTTTTTAGTTCCTTCTGAACGTTGCTCATAGATCGATACATTGCGGCCTCATGTGAGGGGCTCTACTGACGTGAACCAGGAAGCGATGGTCTCAATTTGAAAGGGGCTGCCTGCATGTGAACTTGTGAATATCCAGGCCAGGCTGTTCTTGTGTATGGTTGTGCTTGTGTATAACACGCGCACAGTTGTGCGAAATTAGAGTTCGTGTTGTGTGCAGGAGAGAAGGCAGCCACATTTGAGCGTGCAAACCAGTGTGCGCGCGCAGGAGAGATAGATGGGCTTTTTCCCTCCCCGCAGACACTAGGGCAGGGAAAGAGATAAAATTATTGCTCCTGCATGCAGGAGGCTGCTTTTCCAGCTGCTCTCTGCGTGCAGGAGCAATACCAGCTCCTGAAGGTAGCGGGGAGCCGGCTGGGATTGCAAGGGCATTGTGGCTACCCCTGTGGTCCCAAAAAAATGATGGCAAGCAGCAGGTATGCACAAAACGGGGCTGAGAGCAAGAAGAAAGCAGTGAGAAGGAGGTAAAGTCGAGGAGAGGCCCACAAAAAACAGCAGGGGGGAAGCAATGAGAAAGCAGTGAGAACGAGAGAAACGCAAGCAGCGTTCTAGTACAAAATGGGGCTGATAGCAAGGAGAAGGCAGGAGCAAAAGGCAAGCAGCAGGCATGCACAAAACGGGACAGAGCAAGGAGAAAACAGTGGGAAGGAGGGATAGGCAAACAACAGGAACGCACAAAACAGGGCTGAGAGCAAGGATAAAGCAGTGAGAAGGAGGGAAAGGCAAGCAGCAGGCATGCACAAACAGGGCTGAGCAAAGAGAAAGCAGTGAGAACAAGGGAAAGGCATGCGGCACGTACACACAAAACGGGTCTGAGAGCAAGGAGAAAGCACTGAGAAAGAGGGAAAGGCTACCAGCAGGCGTGCACAAAATGGGGCTGAGAGCAAGAAGAAATCAGTGAGAAGGAAAGAAAGGCTAGTAGCCAGCATGCACAAAACGGGCTTAAGAGCAAGGAGAAAGCAGTTCGATCAAGGGAGAAGGCAAACAGCAGGCACACACAAAACGGGGCTGAGACCAAAAACAAAGCTTACAGGGGTGTTATAGTTAGGAAATAACATTTAAAAAAAAAAAAACAATGAAATTCACTAAAAATAACAAATAAAAACAAAGGTTACAGGGACGTTCTAGTTAGGCTGATATTTCATAAGCACAAAACCACTGAAATTCAGCAGTTATAATTAACTGAATTAACTATAACTTACGTCCTTGCAATGCACTGTTTATGACCTCACATATTACATCACTCATGACATCATCTACAGAACCACTCACATACCCACAGAACCACTCACACACCCACTCATGCACCCATAGAAACACCCACACGCCCACTCAGAGCCATACAACTACTCACAAACCAGCACAACCACCCACACACCCATACAACCAATCACAAACCACTCACACACCAATACCTCTCACACACCCATACGACTCACACAACCATACGACCACGCACAAACCCAGAAAAGTCACTCACAAACCCATTTGCAGACCCGAACAGTCATTCACATACCCACCGATAGACCTATACAGCCACTTTCACACCCACGGACAGATCCATACAGCCACTCACACACCCATACAGCCACCCACTCACACACTGATACAGAGTCACACAGCCACTCAGATGACATATGTTACTTATAGTATCACTCATTAGTGGTACACAAAGAATAGTAATTCAACATATGCAGTCATTTAATATCTATCCTCCCTGCTCCCTAACCTGGAAGCAGCAAACATCTCAATCTAGGTCTGCCACAGTGGCAATTTCCCCACAACTACTTAGAGACCTAGTAGATACAGCAGAGGTCCAAAAAGGGATTGCGGACTACTTTGAACTTAATGGCCTTCTGGTTGTGTCGCCCGACACACTGTGGGATGGGTTCAAGGCTTCCACTGGGGGTGATCTCAACTATTACTTTTGCAAGAGTGAGGGAATCTTTTCTGGTGGAGACAGGTCTGGAGGCTGAGGTTAAAGCCCTTGAGCACCTTTATCAGACTGCCCCACCAGGCAGAACAAGAGACAGCTTGTGATTCTGGAGGGGTCAGTTGAAAGCTCGCAGGACCAATGAAGCCGAATGATCCATCCTTACGCAGAAATATTATGAGGGGTGGGAAAAGTTAGTACCCCTGTTAGCCAGTAAATTGCATCAGCATCAAGCTAGAGCCGACATCGCCAAAATCCAGATGGACAACATTAACTTGGGGACCACCGAAAGGGCAAAGCAACAAGCATTTCACAGGTATTACTGAACCCTCTATGCACAAGACTATAGCCCACCAGACCTAATAGATACCTACTTACGCAACTGTGATTTGCCCCCCTCGACCCACAGCACGCAGAACTTTTAGAAGCCCCATTACCCTGTCAGAGCTGCACTAAGTGTTGCAAGAACTCCCAGATGGGAAAACATCAGGCCCGACAGGGCGTTTGTCTCACTTCCAGGATTCGCTGCTGACACTATTTAACTCTTTTACCCAGGACACCGGGCTCACCCTTAGCATAGAAGCTGCAGAGATCAGCTTCATCCCCAAGCCAGACAAGGACTCTGCACTGTGCTCTTCCTATTGCCCCATAGCACTCCTAAAAACGGATGCCAAGACCTTCATGAAGATCCTGGCTAATAGGCTGGAGCGGTACCTTCCAGGCCTCAAACCCGGACCAGGTGAGAGTTATCTGCAATCAACAAGAAGTGGTTAATATCCACCGGACTGCGCACTTGGTAGAAAACTCCCACCGGCACAATATCCCTTTTTGCCTGATCTCACCAGACTCTGAGAAGGCTTTCAAAAGGGTTAGTTGGACTTTCCTCAGAGTGGTCCTTCATAAGACTGGCTTAAGGCACAGGAATGATTAATAAAATTATGGCATCGCCGGTCTGTCCGTCCACCACAATCCAACTAACAAGCCTGATCCATCTTGCTAGGGGCATCAGTCGAGGGTGCCCACCGTGGCATATCTGCCCTTGCAGCTGAGCCCCTAGCTATTACCGTCTGAAAGACTACAGTAATTGCGGGCATTCGATCTAGCGATCATTCCCACAAAATAGGCTTATTCGCCAATGACCTACTGCTCACCTTCACTGAACCCGCTACCTCTCTTCCTAAGGTGTTCACTGCCTTGCAGACTTTGAACAGGTCTCAGGCTTTAAAATCAATCTGACTAAATCATGCGCCCTGATCCTCACCAAAGGTAAGCATGGCCTCCCTGGCTTTTCAAGCACTAGCTCCATTTCAGTGGGGGGAGGAGTTGGCTTGCCCCAATCTTCTAGAATGTTACTGGGGGATCAACTCAACTGTATATCCGAGTGGGTGGTCTGCAAGAGCGACAACCATTGCTTCCACATGGACCAAGCAGCAGCTTGCTGCCCCCTGTAGGATCTAGCCGGGTGCCCCAAACATGCCCTATCTCAGAATTTCTATATTGCCACCCCCACAAGGACAGTTCTTGAGATCTGGAATACAATGGTGCTCATCACCTTCCCTTCTCGCAACACATCAATCATGCGTAATCTGGACTTCACCCCAGCCCTTAGCCCCAATACATTCCCTGGCTAGGAGGCTTGAGAGTGCAGAACGCTATGTAATCTCTTCGTTGCTATCAAAACCTCTGAACAATACAAAGTCCCTGAATCAACGCGAAGACAATATTGCCAACTACGTCAGCAGGCGTTCCACCCCTCTAATGCGCAGGAGCTACATGGGCCTACACACCCTTTGAATGATTGGTTAAGGCATACGATGGCACCCTGGGCCTAATTTCTCATACCTATCAAGTACTCTGACATACTACACAGCCGCAACACCACAACAACAAAAAACAATGACAGACTAATAATACAGAGGACATATCCTGAAAACAGTGGGGAACGCTTTGGTGCAACATCCCTAAATCACACAAGAGAACATACAAGGTCATGACCCAAAGATATTACAAACATTCTTTGTTGGTGGTGCAAAAAAGAGCCAGGGGACTTTTGCCACTAATAGTGGTCCTGCTCTCTCATTACTACCTATTGGAAGGAGGTCCTTGGGCATATAAAAGGGGTCATTTGGTTCCAACTCCAGCTTTCCATACCACAGTTGTTCAACCCCTTGCACTAAATGCAATGAAACACACTGACTGGAAACTCATTAGCCATATACTAGATGCTGCAAAGCAACTTACTGTACTATATTGAATAAAGCCCTTAGCCCCACCCATTGCTCTATGGTTTATGCTTCTCTGGCATGTTATGGCAATGGAGCTCCAGACACAAACTGGCTCACACCAATGCTAAATTCACCATATCTGGCAACCATTGATTAATTACTTTACTTGCCCAGACTACATGTTTAAGGCCACCTTGGTTCAAAGCCCTACAACTTTTTGCATAATAACCCAGCTGGACTGCTCTATAAAGGGTATGATGCCCGGCTTAAGCATGCCCCCTGCCCCCTCTTATTACTTCCCCCAACACTAAATAGGCTCCAGCCTACGACAACCTAAGACCCACTGCTGATCCGGTAGCCACACTTTTGACCTTTACCATTTAGTTTGGTTCTCAAGTTATGTTTTTTTTAACCCATGACATGTGTGCCTGCTGGCATCGACCCCTACTTGGTTACTCTGCTCCACTACCATCTTTAGCATTCACTTGCCACTTAAATGAAGTTATTTGCAGCTCTAATACTGTTACGATGTATGTCAATGTGGTTGGATCTCAATGCTGGAGTACGTCTTGTTTTAGATTTTGAAAATCTCTAATAAACAGATTTCAAGCAAAAGAAAAAGTGGGAGCCAATGCCTACTTGTTACGGTTCCAAGTTCTTTGACCTAGCAAAGGAGAGCTTACCTGATGTGAGGGAACATCACCTGACATCTTGCAGGAGGAAGGTGTTCCTCTGATCTCAAGTGCCTATAAGCCAAGCTTCCGGGAGTGAGGGGGCAGGGAGAGGGGAAGAGAGGGAGGAGACAGAAAGGGGGGTGGGGGCAAAGAGGTAGACATAGAATGAGAGGGGGAGGGAAAAGAAGTTGGCTGCTAATCCAGCAGACTATCCAGGCAGTTAGAAGCGACTAAACCATCCGTGGTAAGTGGGTATGCCAAAACAGTAAAACTGAGGAGAGTGATATGCATGCCCTGAGGGATGAAGGCAGTCTCTCTGCAAGAATGGATCAAAAGGAGGGGGGGGGCTACTACAATAATCTGTGCCCAAGCGGATAGTTCCACTGCAAGAAAGAATTGTGCCCTATCAGACTTTGCCACTACATCAGAAAGCTGTGCCTCAGTGAACTGTCCCACTACATCGGGAAAAAGTACTTGAGGAATGCTGCACTGCTGCAACAAAGAGGACTGCGCTGCATCAGAGAATGCCTCTGAGGCAGACCGTGCCACTGTCACCTCTGAACCCAATATCTGATCTGAGCCTAGAAACATTTTCATTAACAGCTAGAGATCTGCATCACCATGGTGCCCCAAATCACCTAGAAGGATTCGGGTCAGTAGTCTACGCTGCTGGTGGTGGTTATGGCGGCTGCCTGAATGCAGGCAAAATCTCCAGGCGGCACAACTATCTATGGAAGAGGGAGCAAGAAACACGCATGCTGTAGGTCCCGGCCAGATACCTGATGATGACTGAAATAAATTTTACTGTGGTGACAACTAGACAGACTTTTTTGAAATAGCGGAGCGCACAAACTATTCAAAGGGTTCATGTGCACTTGAATCTCGAACCGAGAAGTAGAGCTACCTGCCTAGTTCCACAAAGGTGGGACAACCATGAGAGAGGAACAGGGGACCAGGACTCAAGGAGCAGTAGCTAAGACACCTGTAAAGTAAGTGTACCTGCAGCCTCTTCTGTGTAATATTAAGTTTTAAATGTGTATTAAAGAACTTAACTAAAGTAATTCACTGGGATAGAAAATCAGTTTCTGGGCTGCTGGGTAATTACTACGTTCTGAGCCTGAGTAGCCCTCATATCTCTGTGAGAAGCCTGTGACTGATTACAATTGCTACCAATGAGAACCAAGTGCTAACAGGACTGTGTTTGGCCCCCATTTGTAAAGCCATTGTGTAGGTCTGACCCCAGGACACCAGAGGCAAACAATACCAGCCCTACTTCTCCAGAGGCCCGTCCTCAGCGGAATTAAGTCTAACCATAATGCTCAGTGGATCTTGTCGCGTGGGCTCTCATTATCCTAAATGAACTACTGGATTTCTAGGCAGCAGGATCGTTCACGGTGTGGGGGACTGAGTCGGACCCACTTGGAATGACCTCTGTCGCCCTAAACCCGGTTTTGCTCCGGCTAACTAGCAGTGCCTCGTTTCTCCAAAAGGGAAGAGATGATTGGGCAGCCGAGCGCATGACATCTTTGGAACTTCTCAGGGAAGTCGTGGTCACTCAGATCCAAACCAACTCTCTCATTTACAATATGATCTCATATACAAATGACAAAGGCAGTATAAGTTTTATATAATGTTTTAATAAAACAACTGCATTTTAGATATTAAGGAGTGAGCCGCAATAACCAGAACCATACAACACAGTAGGATTGAAATAGTCACGAGGAGAGTGAAACATAAGAATAACGCTATCATGGTGTTTAACAATTTCTATTCTCTCTCAGCTAGTTCTATTTCGAGCACAGCATGTTAAGATTCTAACTTGCCTTTCTGAATCCCCGGGGAGACATCAGCCCTCATACCTGAGCAAAGGCCTGTGATCTGGTTCAGCATCTGCAACGTGGCAGTCAGCGTCTAGTTGTGGTTCCCTGGTCGGAATCTCCCTCTTGCGTGTATTGGGACAAGGAAGTGTTTTTATAACTAACATGTCAGCGTGATCACAAAATGTCCTTACGCAAGAATGCCAAAGACTAAACTCCTACCACGTCTATCGGCAATGTACCAGACTGTATCCTTGACTGAAGCACAGAGTGAACAGGAATGTGTTATGGAGAACTCCAGTGCTGAAGTAGGCTAAACAGTGTGATATAAAAAATAAAACAAGACCGTAGAACTGGCTATTTGAAAAATAACAGTACGAAGCCAAATAAAAGCATTTAGAGCAAAGTGCACAGATGCTCTAAGCTGCAAGCAAAGGAATAAAATACATCCAGGGCAAAATGCACAAAGGCCTAAAGCCTGAAGCTAATGCGCAAAGGATACGTAAAACTGACCACACTACAATCTCAGTACTGTGGATCTGTCTGTCACATTTCAGACCATTGATCATGCAAAACCGTTTAAAGACCTCTCTAGGATTCTTAAAATAGCGGTCTCTTCCATGAACTGTTTCAGAGCATTAGGTAGGAAAGGATTACTACAAGGGTAAAATGTAATGTGAAATTTACTAGCTATCGTGAAGGAAAGTTTCAGTTTTATTAAGGACACAGAGGCAAGGACTATGGTCAAACTTTCTTTCCATTTTATTAACCAGCAGCATTCAAAGTATAAACTACCTTTCCCACAACTTCCTGGGATAGAACTACAAAAAAAAAATCACTCAACTAAATATCTCCAGCAATGTCAATATATTCCTGCTGCATGTTTGTACTTCCTCTTTCTTGATGCGCTAGGGAAGCATCCTTTTACATTACTCACCTTTGTTGGAATCATTACTATTAGAAACGGGGTCTCTAGTTGGCAGTCAGTTTACACCCTGTTCAAATAGGGACTCTTTCTAGTCAGGGTAAGGGAGTCGCACACCTAACATAACCCCTGCTCACCCCAGTGGTAGCTTGGCAAAAGCAGCCAGGCTTGTCTCAGAGGCAATGTGTGCAGTATTTGTACGTACACATACAGTAACAGTGAAAACACCATAAAAGGACTCCACACCAGTATAGAAAAATATCCAATATTTATCTAAATCAAAAAAGACCAAAATTACAAAAATCCAACATACACAAGAAAAGGTATCACTTTTTAATGTTAAGAGTCTTAATCCATCAAAGTTAATGGTTATGTTGTTTTAGCACAAAGTACCTGGTAGGTGTCAAAAATAAAGCCGCAAGGGAGGTGATGCGTCAGAAAAGTAAGCGATGCGTCAATTCCTTACTCGCAAGTGAGGCCATGCGTTGATTCTTTCCCCCACTGGGCTGGCGATGCATCAATTCTTTTCCTGCAGGAGAACGATGCATCAATTTTCGGACATGCAGCCTCGGGTCCAGGCGGGGATGTCGAAGATATGAAGCACAGGCATGGTGCGTGGAAAATCCAGCCGCACAGCAAGGATGGATCTGCGCTGAAGCAGGCGCTGCATCGATTTTGCAGGTGCTGCATTGATTTTTATGCAGCAAACGCTCCGGTGAGTGGATTGTCACTCAGGTTACTAGCTTCAACTTCAAGGCCCCAGGGACTGGATTTGGCACCACTTGGCAAATCCGGGATTTCAGCAGAAGAGCCCAGACACTGGCAGATGAAGTCTTTGATGTCCCTGAGGCTTCACAACAGGAAACAAGCTCAGTTGAAACCCTTGAAGAACCTTGAAGAACCTTGGAAAGCAGGATGTAGAAAGCAAGGCCCAGTCCTTTCATTCCCTGGGCAGAAGCAGCAGGCTAGTACAGCAAACAGGCAGAGTGACATGTCCTCCTCAATCATCCAGTTCTGCTACTTGGCAGAATGTCGTCAGCTCAGAAGTGTTCTAAAGTTATGGGGTCAGCAGTCCAATACTTATTTCTGCCTTTAAATCAGGCAAACTTCAAAGGAAAGTCTTTGTAGTGCATAAGACTGTGCTTCTCCCTATTGTGGCCCCAGACACACTTTAGGAGGTTGGAGACCGCTTTGTGTAAAAGCGGGCACAGCCCTATTCAGATGCAAGTGTCATCCCTCCACTCTAGCCCAGGAAGACTCATCGGAATATGCGGGACACACCTCAGCTCCCTTTGTGAGACGGTCTAGAGTGAATTCACAAACAACCCAACTGTCAGTCTGACCTAGACATGTATTCCACAGCCAGGCAGAGGCATAGAATGGTTAAGCAAGAAACTGTCCACTTTCTAAAAGTGGCATTTTCAAACTTACAATTTAAAAAGCAATTACACCAAAAGATGTACCTTTAAATTGTGAGTTCAGAGACCCCAAACTCCATGACTATCTTCACTCAATGGGAAACTGCACTTGAGACATCTCCAGGCACTCCCCATGTTATCAATGGGGGAGATCGGCCTTGCAATAGTGAAAAAACAAGTTTAGTAGTATTTCACTATCAGGACATGTAAAACACACCAGTACATGTCCTACCTTTTAAATACACTGCACCCTGACCACGGGGCTGCCTTGGGCAATCCTTAGGGGTGACCTACATGTAAAAAAAGGGAAGGTTTGGGCCTGGCAAGTGTACCCACTTGCCAGGTCAAATTGGCAGTAGAAAACTGCATACACAGATACTGCAATGGCAGGTCTGAGATATGTGTACAGGGCTACTCATGTGGGTGGCACAATCAGTGCTGTAGGCCACTGGTAGTATTTGATTTATAGGCCTTGGGCACTCATAGTGCACTTTACTAGGGACTCACTAGTAAATCAAATATGCCAATCAAGGGAAAACCAATCACCAATCTAGTTTAGACAGAGAACACTTGCACTTTAGCACTGGTCAGCAGTGGTAAAGTGCCCAGATTCCTAAAGCCAGCACAAGATCAAAAACAGGAGGCCAGAAGCAAAAAGTACAGGTGAAACCATGCCAAGTGCTGACGGGTCTAAAAGTTACCTGAAAGTAAGATAGAAAAAGCAGCAAAAAAAAAAAATCATCAACTCTTCAAGGTAAAACAACGAACATCCCTAGGTATTCCAGTGTACAACCCAGGTAAAATCAAATACCACTGACCGCATATAGGAGACCGTAGCTATTTAAATTTGCAATCATAATATTAACTCTTAAGAGAAAAACCATACTTACTCTAGACATCATTTCTGATCAAAGTGTGTCCATGAGGGCTGGACAGTCTTATGATACACTGGGTGGGAATAATCCTTGCCTCCGTGTCCTTAATAGAATGTAAACTTTCCTTCACGATAGCAAGAAAATTTTACATTCTACATCAGGACCGGAGGCGAGAATTATGCTTGTTTAAAGCTTATTGACCACCAAGGACGTAATGCCCACTGCTGGTTTAAAATAAAATTGCTTAAACATAGTGCCTGATGATCAATCAGCCGCATTTATAATGTCCTCAAGTCTAGACCTCAGGGCAAAATCCCTTGAGGCCATAACCCCCCCCCCCCCCCCCCGACTGAAAGGCGCTCCGATTAAGGACACAATTGATGCCTGAATCCTGCATGACCCAATGGAACCAACGAGCGATGGTGTTAAAGGACACTGCTTTGAAAGGTTTCATTCATGAAATTAACAGTTGTCGTTCCCCTGGAGGATGGAACTTTTCTGTCATGTTCTCATACACCTTGAGGCATCAGACTACACACAACTTTGAGATCTTATCAAAAGATGAGTGAGAAATTACCATGGAGTCCATTTTTGTTCTTTGAGAAATATGGAAGGTGACCCCCGGGGAGAAAAGACACAATTCGAAACATCTAAGGCTCTCACATCCGAGACCCTGCGGCAGGAAGTCAGACATAACATTGCCAATTCCACCGATAATTCTTTACATGACAGGTACTCATCACTATGCCAAGACAGAAAAAGATTCAGAACAAATTTGACATCCCATCATTTGGAAAACTTGGGTTGAGGAGGAAAAGAAAGACAGACTCCTCACAAAAAAACTTGCAAACCAGAGGATATTCCTTCACCAGAGAATCTTGAATTTGGAGATGGCCTGCAGGAATGTATCGGACAAATTGACCGTATGATAGGCCACGCCCTATGAAGACAAAAAAAAAATTAGGATGGGGACAACAACACATCCCAATGGATCCTCCTTGTGTAGAACACACCAACGTGCCCACTTGATCCATGCTGATCTAAACTGTTGGGAGATTCTCGTGCTAAGCCCGGGACTCTCCATCTCTCCCTGTAACTCTCAAAGCCATTACAGTTAGACTGCCTAGGAGAATGAGGGGTGTCTCTGACCTGATGGATCCCGAAGGATGTCAGGATCGTGGGAAAGAGAGATTTTAGAATCACAAGAAAGTTCCAGAAGAAGTGGAAACCATACTTTAGATCTCCAAAACGGAACAATGAGCTCCACCTAAGCCCCCTGTCTTTGCAGTTGAGTCAAACATGTGATCATGGCAAAAGGAGGGAACACATATCCCACCTCCTTCGACCAATCCTGAAGGAAATTATCCGTTGCTTGAGGATCCAGCTTCCAGCTGAAGTATCAAGGAAGCTGCTTGTCCAGCTGGGAGGCGAAAAGATTCACTGTGAAAGGACTCCAACGGGAATTCAGAGAGGTGAAAATGCAAGTATCCAGTTGCTATAAACTGGTGTAGGGCCACTCCCTTCAACACTGGTCTGCTATTTGGTTGGAGGACCCAAGAATGTACTCCGCTGTGACAGATATATTGTTGGTCAGACAGTACAACCAAAACTCCTTTGCCAGATCAGCTAGGATTTTGGACCTGGGGCTGCCCAGGTGGTTTATGTAGCAAACCTCTGACACAGTGTCCATCTTCAGCAGAACACAAGTGTTTACCTTGTCCTTGGTCCAACAACGGATGGCAAACAAGCCCACCGTCATCTCTAGGCAACTGACATGTAGGAAATGTTTGTGGGATGACCATTTTCCTCCTGTAACAGAGTCGCCGCAGCATGCTCCCCAACCAGAGCCGCTGTGGTCGGCCTCGATAACCAGGTCTGGGTCAGAACTGAAAATGGCCTGTCTGTTCCTGGCCTCTATGTGGGATAACGACCAGGTCATTCAGCTCCTCCAAAAGGGAAACATGTTTGAATATTGGAGGCTCCTGCGGAGGAGGAAGGCCTTGAGTCTCTGGAGGACCTTGTAGTGTAAGGGGCTCATAAAAATTACTAGAATAGATGAGGCCAGGAGCCCTACTATCCTGGCCACCTGGCATAGCGAAACTGATGACCTTGAGACAGTGTTCCGCAATTCCCCAGGGATCTTGGCAATCTTAGGAGATGGCAGGCTGAGGGTCTTGTTCACCAAGTTGATGACAAAACCCAGAAAGATGAGTTGTCTAGAAGGATTCAGAAGGGATTTCCTGACACTGAAGAGGAAACCCAAGCTTTTCAGGATGGAAATTGCATATTGTAGATGATTCTTCAGCCGGAGAGGGCATTGATTTATGAGGAATAAGTCGTCGATATAAGTAATTAGACGACATCGTCGTGCTCGGAAGTGTTCCGCTGCTGATTTTAGGACTGTGGATGAAACACCAAGGGCCAGAGAATAAAAAGAGAGGACCTTTTTAATTTGTAGACCAAATCGTTCCATTGAAATTGTAGGAAATGGCGATGAGGTGGAAAAAAGGAAATCGTCAGGTCAGCATCCTGCAGATCGAGACGTACCATCCAATCGTCCGGACGGAGCAAGTTGCGAAGCAAATTGATTCCTTCCATCTTGAAATGGCAGTAAACCAACCAGCCATTTTTTTAAATCCCTCAAATTGCTGCCTGGCAGTAGTCCACCATCTCTTTTGTCTACTATAAAGAGGTTGCCAAGAAAACCTTGTGGATGTAAAAGGAGAGGACTATCACCTCCCTGGTTAGTAGGTCGCGCACCTCCTGGTCCACTGAGGTCTTGAGGACTGGACCGGGAATCCGTAGAACTCGAGCTGAAAATCCCAGATGGTTTGAAGCACTCATATGTCTGAGGTGAGCGCCTGCCAATTGTGGAAGAACAGTACCAACCCCCCTTCCCTTATGGAACAGAGGGATCAAAGAGAACACTTACTGGCTTGGATTCTTTGAATCTGGCTTCTAGGAGCCCTCCGAGAGCCTCGTCACCTGTGGCCTCTTCTGGTGGAGAAGGATTCGCCTGCACAGGCAAGGTCCTCTATTGGGCCTTGCATAGAGGCGGCTGGTCGAGTGCCCTCTACCACAACTGGCATTATGATAAGGCATTGGTGAAAGACCTGTTTGATAGAATATTGGGCCTTATCAAGTGATGCGAGTGTGGCGACAAATTGACAGTTCCTTTATAAAGTGGTTGCAATAAAGGCCCCCTTGTGCCACGGACCCTGTCTCAGTGGAAGCAAGGTCCCCAAGTTTGAGAGACCTTGGCCTGTTCGGAAAGTTCCAGGATTTTTGTGAGAGGCGCCGCTATGTCCAATAGTTTGTCCTGGCAGGACCACCAGGACCTATTGGTGCCTTTTTTGGGGTCTCTCACCAACTTTTGGAGGAAAGTGGCCATCTTGGGATCTCTCTCTGCGGTGGAGGCAACATTCCCCGGTAAGGAGGGACGGGGACATTCCGCCCACAGCTTGGCACGGACGTCCTTGTCCACTGATTTCCTGAGGCAATGGGCATCCTATGCGCTCACTTTCTCATAGGGGAACCACTCTGCGGAGCGGGATTAAACCAGTTGCTCAAGGTCCAGCATATCAGAGGTCTCCTGAATTTCGTGGGGAAGCTCCACTGACCCGGCAGCAGAATGCCAGGGCCTAGATGGGCCTGCTTCGTCAGTCGAGTCATCTGTGGAGTTCTCATTGTCTGTGTTTGCTGAGTGCAGGACTGAACGACCTTCTGTTGGGGTGCCAAAAGCATCTAGGGAGTCTGCAAATGTGGGGTGAGTAGCCCTTTCTAGGAAGGCCTGCTGAACTCCATCAAATCCGTGAGGTCCTCCCCGTCCCCATGCAGAGCTTCTGAGGACGTTGCACCCGTTGGCCTGTAGGGGTACCCCTGGAGTGGGAGGCAGGCAAATTAAGCAGAACTGGGCATGCATAAGCCACTTGTAGGAGACTTCTCTCCAAGGGTTCAATCGCTTGCTGGATGGAAGTATCCACCAACTCGCAGAATTCGTCATCAATATGAAGGACCAAAATGGCCCTGCTTCAGCATGGTTCCTGCATACTGATAGGTATCCTTCCTCAACTAAATGGAATATATATATATATACACACACATACATACACACACACAATTATTATTTTTTTGCTTTCTTTTTATTATATTTATTTAATTTATATGCTACTGCCTGTGGAAGAGGCCCAATAGGATAATGCCTGAGGGAGAGGACGACCCAATGCATAAAATGGACGACAAGCACCCAAACATCACATGGATTGGGATATAGCCCCACTTACATAAGTGCAAAGCACCATAGAAACGTCTGGACGTAGCCAGGAATCAATATGGTGACAAGCCAATAATTTAAGAGCCGACTGAGGGTTAATATAGTAGGTTTCGAATACTGAGTCAGCTCCGCGTTGATTCACTTCGTTAACCTTTGGCTTTACCCACAGAAATGTCCTGGGGTAATCCTCTGGGGCCAGCCTCCCACGCGCTACTGAGGGCATGGGCAAGCACTTGGGTCCGGCCCGCAACGGTGAGAGAAACGGGTGTGTTTGCTTAAGTAAGGGGGTTAAAAAAAAATAGTTAAAAATCAATAAATGCCTGCAGGAGTCTTTGGAGATTTTACTGTCGCGGACGTCCACTGCTGTAATAAATGTTATGGAACCCCACGAGGCTTCACGGCTTCCAGTACAACGGGGCTGTGAGGCAAACCAGGACGAGAGTCTCCGTTCGAATGAGCTGTCTGTCCCGAGAATGGGAGGCTGTGCATTACGCACGTGTCACTCGGTGGATTACCCTCTAGGGGCCGCCGAGCCTCACTGCAGTCCCCACTAGCTTCCAGCAAAACAAAATGAAGCTGCGCGGTGGGTGTGTCAGAGTACGGTTGCTGCCAGTAGAGAAAACCACAAAATAACAATAAAGGAGCCACAAAGCATAGGGATGTAAAAACACTTATCTTCACTCGAAACAGGAAAGAAAGAGGACATACAGACATGCAAGCAGGAATATATGGACACTGCTGGAGATATTTCATTGGCTGTTGATTTTTTTGTCGTTTTTTTCCCCAGGGAGTTACAGGAAAGGTAGCATATACTTTGAATGCTACAGGTTAATAAAATAAAAAGTTTGAGCATAATCCTCGCCTCCAAACCGGACTTGGAATTACCAGGTACCAACAGGATTAACAACTATTTGAGGGCCATCCTTCTGGTTCTGACTTACGTTCCATTTTTGTGTTAGGCATTTGAAAACTCATAAAGGAAAAAAAAAAAACAGGCTTCAATGTTAAAATGTTTACAAGAGGGGTCATGATTACGGAGGGACATGGCAATCTCACTGCCAGCAGACGATGGTCTCAGTATTGGATGTATGAACACACAAAAATCACCAACAATGATCTAAATTTCACGAAGTGACAGGTAAGTTAATAGGAACTATTTTAATTAACCAAAGGATGCGTACTGCTTTGTGTCAAAGAAAAATACATCAAACAAAACACATCTTTTCCAGACTTTTTTCTATTCAGTCTGAAAAAATGAATTTATGACCGCACTGGAGGTAAAAAACAAGTTCTCATTATGGCCACCTGTGGGTGACTATGTAAACACCTTGGTTATCCATAAACAGGTAAAAAGGCAGTATTTTTAATGTCACTGTGCCATCTGGAAACCAATGTCCAAGAGAGGCTATAAAAGATTACAGTCCTTGTTAAAAGTCTTCTGAGATTTCGTATTGGGGCAGGGCAGATAACTGGTTTTATCATAAGATACGAGGGATGTCTCTGTACATTCAACTAAAAAAATGTTTTATGGGATCGGAGGGTTCAAGACTGGGGGAAACGAGAAATATTCTGAAAGCCTCACACATACACATGAACGTACAGACACACGAGTCTGCAAACAAACACATAATAGCCAACACACACATTAAGCCTGACCCCCCTCAAGACATGTCAAAGTAAAACCTTGTCCTCGGCTGGAGAGGTGACACACAACACATCAGAATCTTGAATACAGGAGAAATATACTCAATTTACATAATCCACTTAAGCAGCATGAAAGCACAGAACCAAGAAAGGACAACTAGATAAAAACAATCATCAAAAATATGGTCCAAAATGATCCCAGCACTAACTCAATATTCAACTATTAGCTGTCTGTTGAACTCATAAAAATAAGACAGCATAAAGAAATGAATGGGAGCGGACTGGAATACAAGCATTTCATAGCTACAGATAGTATGGGCACGTATTTGTCTTCTTAAACTCACATCACAGCTGTTAACAACAGTGGTCCCAATGCAATTAACTCAGCCATCGTTCTATACAGCCCCACATGTAAACCAGGCCTAGGCGGAACAAGCAGTTTTACTCAGTGGAATTCTGGGGAGCTAACACAAAAACTCTGCAAGACTTTGTGGAGATCCGCAAGCGGGCAGAATCCGGCATGTTGCACTACTCAAACTGATTTTTACTGCCCGAAGCTTCTTTCTGCTGCTCGAGTCGATTTTCTACTCGAGTGGCAGCTTTCTCAATGCGAACGGTCACAACCAGCCCTGTGCGTCCGTGCTGAGAAATCTTGCCGGGGAGCATTCTAGCGCTCAAAATCACACTGGAGGACACAAATTTGCACTGTTTAACCTAATGTTTGAGAGGAGCACGCGAGAAAAAAAATTCTGCCACGGAGTGGTTAGCGAAGTTTTGCCAGATCTCCGCTCTTTAAGAGGCACACAGAGTGGGCAAAACTCTGCGAACTCCACCAGCGGAGCAGAATTGTTCCCCCCCACCCCTAGTATAAACATGGAGCTGTACTAGAAATCCATACACATCACAGCAACATACAGGAGCAACACACATCAAAAAGTACAAACTTGTAATGACATTTAAATTTAAAAGACATCTACCACTCACGGCTTTTATTAACATATCTAAATCTTTTGCCTCAAACGTGTCTGGATTGTTGTGGTTGAGATGTTCAAACTGTTTAAGAAGAGTCATATGGTTGATGCCACTGTCTGAAAGAACAAAATAAAAAGGTTTTGTTACTAAATCGGATTAGCTTTTCATTAAATAAATAATAAAGGACTGATGGTATGTGTAGTTTCTGAGAGCTAACTTGCAAATTTGATGAAATTAATTTGTCAATTAGGAGAAATTAATCTTCTGAAAAATGTAACGCACCATGAAGTGAAAACATGTTGGGAATATCTAGAACTCTAGGTTAAAGTGGATTATCTTTATTTAGAGGATGCAACACTTATACATAAGGTATCCTACATCACTGTACTGTGCTTGCAATATGGATCTTTCTGATTTTATTTCTTTATATTGTGAAAGCTTGTATTATAAACAATCAGTAATATTGGTTGTTGGCTACCTACCAAAACAGCAAGTGCCAGGAAATCAAGGAAGAGAAAAAGGCAACATTTTTTTCAAGAAAATATAAACTACTGACTTGCCTTTCACTATTAACATCTTATAATAAATGACAACCTAAAACATGATACTTTAAAATAGAGTTTTATAATCATAGGCCTATTGGTGTAAACATTTAGGGGTCTAAAGAAACCAAAAGCTGCAATATTATACACAAATCAGTAAAGGACTAGTCTAGCAACTATTAACGCAGAAATCTGACAAGAAATTCAGAATCCACCTACTTAAAAGGCAACATACAAACAAAACCCACTGGGATTGGTATCCATTTCATACCCTTTAAGATCGTATTCAGAATCTTTATAGTAAAAACACTAAATGAGGACGCTTGAAAATGACAGAACTATTTTTTCCATCATCTGAATTTCATATTTTTATTTTATTTTTCCAGTCAGTCCATCTTTTTATTTGGGAACAAACTTCCTAGACTCCCACTCACATTTCACCCCCGGTAATTTCACTCCCCTCTTAACACATCATTTGTTCATCAATATTTTTTCAGATCTAAATTTAAGATGTGACCAGAGTTCTCACCCCAACTTGTTTCAGCAATTCTTACCAACATTGCTCTCTTTTGTGCTTAGTTTACCTTGCCTGGCTGTTCCACATACTATAAGGAAATTCAAGTGTTAAGATCCATTGCAGCTCTAATTTTCCTCAATTAGTGATAGTAAATAAGACATATTCACTGATAAATACATCAAATCCCCATATCACACATCTTAAAGAAACAGAACAACCAAAAAAGACAGACAAAACAATGGCAACAATAATCACAAAATAGAAAAAAAAAAAAAAAAAAAAAAAAAAACACTGAATAGGTGTAATTTATTATTACATCAACACCATTATATATACATATTTCTACAATCGGAATGTTGTCATCTGTTGGAAGTGTGGGCTGGAGTGTGCAAAACAAAAATGTGTCTGGTGTGTTCATGTGAGTGTGGGTGTGGTAGGTTTGTAAATATACAATTTAGTGGGAGTTGCTGAAGATACTGGATTAGGCATCATATAGGAGTAAACTACCTCTTTGCATTGATTTCAAGGAATCATTC
Organism: Pleurodeles waltl; assembly: GCF_031143425.1. Taxonomy (NCBI): domain Eukaryota; kingdom Metazoa; phylum Chordata; class Amphibia; order Caudata; family Salamandridae; genus Pleurodeles; species Pleurodeles waltl. Next base: position 829,579,438 of record NC_090440.1, on the reverse strand, counting down.
GCTGTGTGAGGAGGCATGTATACACAATCTTCATTAGACAAGTAGGTCATTGCAATGGGGTGAGGCTGCTATACTGTTACTTGAGGGGTTGAATGGGACAGGAGGAGAGTGACGTGTGCCAGCTTTGCTGCTTCTCTATGTTCAGAAAATAAGATCTGAGTGGGTCTTGAATTCTGTTAGGAAAGCAGTGTTGGGGGGGGGGGGATTCCAATTTGGGTGGATAAGGGAGTAGGGGTGCCTCTTGGGGGGTCAGAACTCACTCCAGTAGACACCAGCAGTGGGACTCGGCAGGTCCAGGTGGTGCTTGTCAGCTCTCCGGGACCTTTAATGTTGCTGAAGCCCAAGCAGGAGGTACGCCAAGTGACCCTTGGAGTCACGTCTAAGGATCCAAAGTGAAATTCAAGCAGGTCCAGTCTCACGTCTTCAGAAAGCAGGACAGTCCTTCTGAATCTTATACAGGTCCACAAGCGTTCTGATGAGAGGTTCTGATGGTGCCATTCTTATACCCAGTGTGTGGGTGGCAATCCATGAACTGACTTCTAAACTGCTTCTCGTCAGTTCTTCACCAGGGTTTTGCTCCAATCTGTCTAGGAGGCCACAAGAAAGGGCAGGGCTGGTATCATGTTCCTTGGTGTGCGCTGCAGGCAGGGCCCCTTGAAGTGTAATCAGGGTAGGACACAACTCCTCCACAGCCATCCTGTCAGGAAGAAACTTCCTCTACACCAAAGTCTCTTTTGTCCCCATGTCTCTAAGGAATACATAACCCGCAACAGGAGAGCCATTCACAGTCAAGTGATCTCTAATATTGGAATTGGGGTTAGGTAGAAAAACGTCAACTTACTAAAAGTAGCTTTCCAGAATAGTAGCTTACAATCCAACTTTACCATTAAAAATTTATTTGAAATTACAATTAAAAATGAATGGAAGAAGCATTGCTCTATTTTTTTCCCAAAATGAAGTTCTCAATTAATAAGTGTAATAAGGGAACGCAATGTTAGTTTCTGGGAGAGATAGCCTTGCTACAGCGAAAAAGGACTTTCACTACTAGGACATGTAAAACTTCATTACACATGTCCTACTTATTAAGTACCATGCACCCTGTCCTATAGGCCTTTAGGGCCTACCTTAGGGGTGACTTAAGTACTGGAAAGGTAGGTTTAGGCCTGGCAACAGTTTTTGTTTCTAAAATGGCAGTTTAAGGTTGTTCTCAAGGCTGCCACTGCAGCCTGTAGTTCATTTTTGCAGTGCTACTTCAGGAGGTCGAAGAATAAGTGTTATACCCCTGAGTAGCATTTCATTTACAGGCCCTGGGTATATGTAGTACCACATACCAGGGACTTCCAAGTAAATTAAATGTGCCAATCAGGTGTAGGACGGTTTTCCCATGTTTAGAAGGGAGAGCACAAGCAATTTATCACTGGGTGCCAGACGTTAACTGCAGAGAGTTGTAAAGCCCCCCCCCCCCCCCCCCCCAAAAAAAAAAACAGGTTCAGTAAAGGAAGGCAAAAACCTGGGATGACCCCGCAGAAACGGCATGGTCCAACAGACACTTTTAGAAAATAGATGTGCACGAGGAGGAGGGAACAAGAAAATGGCCTTTGGGCTTGCCATTAGCTCTGAACACTTGAAATGTTATATTTCCGTGGCATATTAGGTGGCAATTTTCTTTTATTTAGAAAGGAGCAATGTTTGTGTTTCATGCAGGACTTCAAGATTAGTTTTGCTTCATGCTGAGGGTCACTGAATAGGGTTAGACCTAGTTTTGTGCCATCAGGACACTAGTATTCTAGAAACCATTATTAGGCATCTCATTCTAATGGGTTGAAAGGAAACAAACAGGTTGTCCTGATGACGTTGAGCTACGTGGCAATTATAAGACCAAAACAGTCACAGAGAAAGGTGATATACAGGAGAGTTTAGCACTCCGACAGACACAGCCTGTGGTGATACCTCAGAAGAAAATAATGTTCTTGAGTGCTGGGTGAAGTAATAATCCATTGGACCACAGAGTGAAAGAGGGGTTATGAACAGAACCTATTGTTGGGAATGTTTTTCACTACGAGCATGTAAATTAAAATAGGCCTGTAGAGGTTTAGGCGAAAGTATTGTTCCCTTTTTTTGTTTTTAAACCTATAAGGTGCCACAAAAAAAGCACTGGAAACCAGCTAGTTGCAGATTTGGAAAACACTGCACCTCTGTTATCACCAGTGCTGCCAAACACTATTGTAGAGAGTGTTTGTGACCTATCCTGTCAAAAGTTCATTACAGCACTTCATAGATGGAGCTTGTCTGCATTACAAAATAGAACTGCCCAATTCAATGATTTAGCAAATGATATTTGCCCCTTCAAGCACTACTTATAGCAACGTTTGCTCTTTTCTCTATCAACCCTCTGAAATACAAGTAGCTATTTTCCTAATTATGTGTCGCTCTAATCTGTTCCATGAGTGAACAATCTTTCATCTTTCACTGTGCTCAAGAAGAGGTGCAGGACATTGTCTCTCACAACCTATGTACACTTTCATTTCACCGAGCTGCAGCTGCATACTTTTCCAGTAGCAATATTGACTGACACTTCAATACTTCTAGCATGGGTCTGAACTTATTTTTTATAGCCATTAGGAAAGTGAAAATGCATTCTGCCCTAGTAAGGAGCAATTTCTTTTTTGTTTCAGTTATCAGTTTTCTTATTAAGCAAGACAAATTTACACAGCTATCCCAATATTTACCCGACATGTATCGACTGGATATCAACAACCTTGTTCTGTTTTAACTGCACTACTTCAATGGAAGTAACAATACGGACTTTTTACTGTCTATTTTTCCAGTTCAATGTAAATACGCAGCCACGTTATAGAGAGTTTGAGCCAAATAAAACAATACTGGCAAATGTAAATGTTTGGGAAACATTTTAACATTACACACCTGACCCTCATGTTAGCTAGTCTGGTGGCGAAACCTGCTACACTTTTAAATAGTTAATAACCACTCTTTTACTCTACTCATAACACGCTCAGGATCTCATGATTCAAAATGACCACCTGCAGAGAACAGACCAGCTGTAGGGCACACGGAAGAGATTAGTGCCGTATTCTGAAATGGTAATATCTGTAGACGATGGTTTTAGCTGAGCAGGGGTTAAAATAACTTTGTGAATAAGAATAGTATAGCTCAAAAATGTGTGGAAAAAGATGGTTTTGTCAGCATCATGAATGAATGAACAGAAGCATTTATAAAATGACAATGCTACCTGAAGTGATCCTGATGCAAGATACAGTCAGGATCAAACAAAGTATGGTGTAAATAAATTCGTTGAAAGCTGAAGCAAGGAAAATAGAAGTCTCTGATATGACGATCAGAGCATGCAAGAAGATACATGGGGCACACAACAGAAAAAGAGTTCCCTGCAAATGTGTACAGTGATGTGCCATACACAAATTCTTCCAACTGTCAACAGGGTGACGATATAAAAGATGGCTAACAATAGCGGTGCATGGGTTAAGGGCTACCAAGAGGTGAGATGCAGCGTTTTACACAACTTGCAACCTAATTACTCAAAAGGGGTAGGAGAGGTGAATGGTGCCACTGTAAAACCCCCAGGTATGAATGGTAAGTGCGGGGAGACTCGGTGAGCATCTTGTGCCTTCTATTCATAGAGAGTTTGGCAAAGGCAATTTAAGAAATTGGGCAAGATGTGATGGGGACAGAGAGAATTTTGCAAGTGTTTCTATATGATGCACACCAGATAGAACTCTTGTATTTGTAATCACAGTTTAAGTGTAGGAAGGTGACGACAGAACTGTAAGGATGAGATTTAAAAAAAATGTTTTTTAAATAGTTTAAGTAGGTAGCATATAGAGAGGTGATCTCCAGAACACAGTAAGAGTTTCACTGGCAAAAAGTCAACAACGAAGGGCTGAATTTAGAGCAAACAGGACAGAGTGCTCAATCCCCCAAACCCTTGGTCAGCGCTCACTTCATTTAAAGACGGAAAACACTCAGCTTTCAGTCGATGGCGCCACTACTGTCTCAGTCAACTGAAAGCTTCCTGTCACAGCCAAACAGAGTAGGAGCTGGCAGAGGAAGGGCATTACACTGCCTACCATTTTTAGGGTAAATGGTGTAATTTCCTTCTGCCATGTCCTTCACCGCCCGATACATAAATATACAACAATGACATCCCCACACTCCAGGATACTGTTTAGTGGACAGCCAACAAAACCAACAGCAGTTGTTCAAATATTTTCCACTGTGAAAGGAGCTGCTGTGGTAACAGTCGAGTTGAACGCTGGGCTGGTGATCATCTCTAAATCTGGTGGATGGTAGTCTGTCAGTGTAGTGGAGGTAATGTCCTCCACCACCATGGGTGACTTTACTCTGTCCGCCAAAGTCTAAAGCAGGCCCCATGTCCAACTTCCTCAACAAAACAGTAATTGGCACGGAGTATACGGAGAACTCATGTGACAGCTGTAAGGAAATGCCTCCTTGACATGGTTACCCCCTGACTTTTTGCCTTTGCTGATGCCAAGTTATGATTTGAAAGTGTGCTGAGGCCTGCTAACCAGGCCCCAGTACCAGTGTTCTTTCCCTAACATGTACCTTTGTCTCCACAATTGGCACACCCTGGCATCCAGGTAAGTCCCTTGTAACTGGTACCAAGGGCCCTGATGCCAGGGAAGGTCTCGAAGGGCTGCAGCATGTCTTATGCCACCCTGGGGACCCCTCACTCAGCACAGACACACTGCTTGCCAGCTCGTGTGTGCTGGTGGGGAGAAAATGACTAAGTCGATATGGCACTCCCCTCAGGGTGCCATGCCAACCTCACACTGCCCATGGTATAGATAAGTCACCCCTCTAGCAGGCCTTACAGCCATAAGGCAGGGTGCACTATACCATAGGTGAGGCATAGGTGCATGAGCACTATGCCCCTACAGTGTCTAAGCAAAACCTTAGACATTGTAAGTGCAGGGTAGCCATAAGAGGATATGGTCTGGGAGTCTGTCACAAACGAACTGCACAGCACCATAATGGCTACACTGATACCAAACTTCCCAGTTTTCAAACTTCTCAGCACAATAAATGCACACTGATGCCAGTGTACATTTTATTGTGAAATACACCCCAGAGGGCATCTTAGAGATGCCCCCTGAAAACATACCCAACTTCCAGTGTGGGCTGACTAGTTTTGCCAGCCTGCCACACACCAGACATGTTGCTGGCCACATGGGGGGAGTGCCTTTGTCACTCTGTGGCTAGTAACAAAGCCTGTACTTGGTGGAGATGCTTCTCACCTCCCCCTGCAGGAACTGTAAGAACTGGCGGTAAGCCTCAAAGGCTCATCCCCTTTGTTGCAGCGCCACAGGGAATCCCAGCTAGTGGAAATGCCCGCCCCCTCCGGCCACGGCCCCACTTTTGGCGGCAAGGCCGGAGAAGATAATGAGAAAAACAAGGAGTCGTCACTGGCCAGTCAGGACAACCCCTAAGGTGTCCTGAGCTGAGGTGACTGACTTTTAGAAATCCTCCATTTTGCAGATGGAGGATTCCCCCAATAGGATTAGGGATGTGCCCCCCCTCACCTCAGGGAGGAGACACAAAGAGGGTGTAGCCACCCTCAGGGCTAGCAGCCATTAGCTACTAACCCCCCAGACCTAAACATACCCCTAAATTGAGTATTTAGGGGCCCCCAGAACCTAGGAAAACAGATTCCTGCAACCTGAAAATGAAGATGAAGATGGACTGCTGACCTGAAAGTCCTGCAGAGAAGACAGAGATACCAACTGCTTTGGCCCCAGCCCTACCGGCCTGTCTCCCCACTTCAAGAAAAACTGCAACAGCGACGCATCCACCAGGGTCCAGCGACCTCTGAAGCCTCAGAGGACTACCCTGCATCTAAAAGGACCAAGAACTCCTGAGGACAGCGGCTCTGCTCCAAAGAAGAAACAACTTTGCAACAAAGAAACAACTTTTAAAGGACTGCACGTTTCCCGCCGGAAGCGTGAGACTTTCCACTCTGCACCCAACGTCTCCGGCTCGACCTGTGGAGAAACAACACTACAAGGAGGACTCCCCGGCGACTGCGACCCTGTGAGTAGCCAGAGTTGACCCCCCCCTGGACCCCCCCCCCAGTGACGCCTGCAGAGGGAATCCAGAGGCTCCCCCTGACCGCGACTGCCTGCTTCTAAGAACCAGACGCCTGGTAAAGACACTGCACCCGCAGCCCCCAGGACCTGAAGGATCCGACCTCCAGTGCAGAAGCAACCCCCAGGTGGCCCTCTCCCTTGCCCAGGTGGTGGCTACCCAGAGGAGCCCCCCCCTTGTCTGCCTGCTTCGCTGAAGAGACCCCTGGGTCTCCCATTGAACTCCATTACAAACCCGACGCCTGTTTGCACTCTGCACCAAGCCCCCCCGTGCCACTGAGGGTGTACTTTTTGTGCTGACTTGTGTCCCCCGCGGTGCCCTACAAAACCCCTCCCTGGTCTGCCCTCCGAAGATGCAAGTACCTGCTGGCAGACTGGAACCGGGGCACCCCCTTCTCCATTAAAGCCTATGCGTTTTGGGCACCACTTTGACCTCTGCACCAGACCGGCCCTGAGCTGCTGGTGTGGTAACTTTGGGGATGCCCTGAACCCCCCAACGGTGGGCTACCCTGGACCCAACTTTGAACCCTGTAGGTGGTTTACTTACCTGCAAAACTAACAAACACTTACCTCCCCCAGGAACTGTTGAACATTGCACTGTCTAGTTTTAAAATAGCTTATTGCCATTTTTGTGAAAACTGTACATGCTATTTTGCTGATTCAAAGTTCCTAAGTCACCTAAGTGAAATACCTTTCATTTGAAGTATTACTTGTAAATCTTGAACCTGTGGTGCTCAAAGTAAACTAAGAAAATATATTTGCCTATATAAAAACCTATTGGCATGGAATTGTCTTTGAGTGTGTGTTCCTCATTTATTGCCTGAGTGTGTACAACAAATGCTTAACACTACCCTCTGATAAGCCTACTGCTCGACCACACTACCACAAAATAGAGCATTAGAATTATCTCTTTTTGCCACTATCTTACCTCTAAGGAGAACCCTTGGACTCTGTGCATGCTATTTCTTACTTTGAAATAGTACATACAGAGCCAACGTCCTACAACAGCAAAAGGGAAATATGGGGCAATTAGAGATTAGAAGTGGTTTGCACTGTCTATCCAGCAAGGAAATAGCACTCCTAGAAAGAAACGGTGACAAGAAGTCAGCAAGAAACAGGAGCAACATAGAGAGAGATGTACATATCGGAGGATCCAGAAGGAGAAGATGGGTTCTCAAACAGAACTAAAACTCATTTTCCAATGCAAATTCATTTTGAAATGTATTTAAAATGGACTGCAACCTGCTTTCACAAAATATCTTGATAGAATAGAAAATATGTGTTAAGCAGTGAATGACTGGAAGCGTCTGGATCTTTCAAAAACACAGGATTGTCTATTTTAATTGACGGTCCTACAATGAGGAAATGTTGCTTACTTCACTGTCATATTCGTAGAATATGTTGAACATAAATGGCACACAAATTATACCAGTTGAGTCCCAGCCCCAAAATGGACTAATTTCAATGTGATCCAAAATACTAGGGCTAAAAAGTGTGACAATCCTCACCCAAATCAGGAAGTGCAGTATATTTGTTACAAAAAAATAAACATGAAAAAGGAAGTGTTCTTCTTCAATACAATATATAGCAATTAATACAATGCATTACCTTATAATGTGTACTGCTTTAAAAGGCATCAGCTATAATGGATCATGCCCATCCTGACTTACTGGCTGAGATTGTGGTAAGAAATGTATCCTTTAGCTCAATTAGAGAATTGATGGACTTTTGTAACAACTCAATGCATAACTTAAACAAGCTTTGATAAAGCTGAGACATCTGACTATTTTATAAGTCAAAGAATCAATATGGATTGCATTCACTTGCATGGAGTGTGGGCATGCAGGACTGGTAGGTTTGATGAATGGGTGACTGTGTGTGCATGGAGGATGAAAACAAGTCACACCAGTCTTACAAGTCAGTTATCATGTACTGTGGTAGTGTTAATAAGTACTGCACTGATGTCCGATTTGCAGACTTGTAAGGGATTTAAATCACTATTTCAATGATACAATAGAATACAGTAATGTCCTACTGTAATGTCAGTCTGCTATATGGCGATGCTTTCAATCCCTATATTAAAGTTAGTCCAAGCAATGCTTCTTTTATTATCTATCAGGTTAGTACAGTCTGCGGATGTGATCATGTCCTATTCGATTATCAGTCTACTTTTGCTATTATTATGTTCTAGGTTTACGTCGGTCTGCCATTCATAATGTAATCAGGCCCAAATGTAAGGAGAGTTTGCCAAATCTTATGTCATCATGACATACAAAAATGAAAGCATGCCCGATGTGAAGGTCATTGTGTCTTATGGTTAAAATCAGTTCTGCCTACTTTGACCTCACAGAACCATTACCAAATACAATGTCTAGGAAACAAAAATGCCAGAACCATAAAGGGCATCCAAATCCCACAAAATGCTCAGAGATCATACAAAGGGTATTGCCTGAATCCTAAATGGCATCCAGATCCCACAAAATGCTCAGAGATTATACAAAGGGAAGAAATGCTATAGAAATACACACTTGACGCAAAGGACCTATCATTTGGGGTCAAGGAGACAAAGGGTAGAAATGCTACACAAATACACACTTAACGCCCAGGACATTGTTTAGGGGAATTTCGGGGCAAGAACAACAGGTTCTCATGGTTATTTTGACCACTGGACAAGCATGCCCAACTCAATGCAGCGTAAGTCCATGGGCTGTGGGTTTACAGTACAACATAGTGGATCTGTGAGCTGAAAGATGAATTCTTGCAACAAAGGCAAGATGTGTGTGTCCATACAACATGTTCAAACCTATATATATATATATATATATATATATATATGGAAAATGTCACTTACCCAGTGTACATCTGTTCGTGGCATTAGTCGCTGCAGATTCACATGCTGTGCACAGTCCGCCATCTGGTGTTGGGCTCGGAGTGTTACAAGTTGTTTTTCTTCGAAGAAGTCTTTTCGAGTCATGAGACCGAGGGACTCCTCCCATTTCGACTCCATTGCACATGGGCGTAGACTCCATCTTAGATTGTTTTGCCCGCAGAAGGTGAGGTAGGAGTTGTGTATGCTAGTAATAGTGCCCATGCAATGGAGTGAATACATATGTACATAATGAAGCTTAAAGTAATATATTTACAAATGTACAAATGTTCAAGATCTACTTCTAAACGGCTACAGGCTGCCGGGGAGGCGGGTGGGCGCATATGAATCTGCAGTGACTAATGCCACGAACAGATGTACACTGGGTAAGTGACATTTTCCGTTCAATGGCATGTGTAGCTGCAGATACACATGCTGTGCATAGACTAGTAAGCAGTTATCTCCCCAAAAGCGGTGGTTCAGCCTGTAGGAGTTGAAGTTGTTTGAAATAATGTTCTTAGTACAGCTTGACCTACTGTGGCCTGTTGTGCAGTTAACACATCCACACAGTAGTGCTTGGTAAATGTATGAGGCGTAGACCATGTTGCTGCCTTACATATTTCGTTCATTGGAATATTTCCTAGAAAGGCCATGGTAGCACCTTTCTTTCTGGTTGAGTGTGCCTTTGGTGTAATAGGCAGCTCTCTCTTTGCTTTAATATAGCAGGTTTGAATGCACTTAACTATCCATCTAGCAATGCCTTGTTTAGAAATTGGATTTCCTGTATGAGGTTTTTGAAAAGCAATAAATAGTTGTTTTGTTTTTCGAATTAGTTTTGTTCTGTCAATGTAATACATTAGCGCTCTTTTGATGTCTAATGTATGTAGTGCTCTTTCAGCTATAGAATCTGGCTGTGGGAAGAACACTGGTAATTCTACCGTTTGATTCAAGTGGAACGGTGAGATTACCTTTGGTAAAAAAAAATGATTTGTTTGTAGGACTATTTTATTTTTGTGTATTTGAATAAATGGTTGTTGTATGGTAAAAGCTTGAATTTCACTCACTCTTCTTAGAGATGTGATGGCAATTAAAAACGTAACTTTCCACGTTAAGTATTGCATTTCACAAGAATGCATGGGTTCAAATGGTGGACCCATGAGTAGTGTTAAGACAATGTTGAGGTTCCATGAAGGAACAGGTGGTGTTCTTGGTGGTATAATTCTCTTTAGGCCTTCCATAAACGCTTTTATGACTGGTATTCTAAATAATGAAGTTGAATGAGTAATTTGCAGGTAAGCTGATATTGCGGTAAGATGTATCTTTATGGAAGAGAAAGCTAGATTTGACTTTTGTAAATGTAGTAAATATCCTACTATATCTTTTGGAGATGCGTGTAATGGCTGAATTTGATTATTATGGCAGTAATAAACAAATCTTTTCCACTTATTTGCATAGCAGTGTCTAGTGGTAGGTTTCCTAGCTTGTCTTATGACCTCCATACATTCTTGTGTGAGGTCTAAGTGTCCGAATTCTAGGATTTCAGGAGCCAAATTGCTAGATTCAGAGATGCTGGATTTGGATGTCTGATTTGTTGTTTGTGTTGTGTTAACAGATCTGGTCTGTTGGGTAGTTTGACATGAGGTACTACTGAAAGGTCTAGTAGTGTTGTGTACCAAGGTTGCCTCGCCCATGTTGGTGCTATTAGTACGAGTTTGAGTTTGTTTTGTCTCAACCTGTTTACTAGATATGGAAGGAGCGGGAGAGGGGGAAAAGCGTACGCAAATATCCCTGACCAGTTCATCCATAGAGCATTGCCTTGGGATTGATCCTGGGGGTACCTGGATACGAAGTTTTGGCATTTTGAGTTTTCCTTTGTTGCAAATAGATCTATTTGAGGTGTTCCCCAAATTTGAAAGTAAGTGTTTAGTATTTGGGGGTGAATCTCCCATTCGTGGATTTGTTGGTGATCCCGAGAGAGATTGTCTGCTAACTGGTTCTGAATCCCTGGAATAAATTGTGCTATTAGGCGAATGTGGTTGTGAATCGCCCAATGCCATATTTTTTGTGTAAGGAGACACAACTGTGTCGAGTGCGTCCCTCCCGGTTTGTTTAAGTAATACATTGTTGTCATGTTGTCTGTTTTGACAAGAATGTATTTGTGGGTTATTCTGGGCTGAAATGCTTTCAGCGCTAGAAATACCACTAACAGTTCTAAGTGATTTATGTGAAACTGTCTTTGATGTATGTCCCATTGTCCTTGGATGCTGTGTTGATTGAGGTGTGCTCCCCACCCTGTCATGGAAGCATCTGTCGTTATGACGTATTGTGGCACTGGGTTTTGGAACGGCCGCCCTTGGTTTATATTTATACTGTTCCACCATAGAAGCGAGATGTATGTTTGGCGGTCTATCAACACCAGATCTAGAAGCTGACCCTGTGCTTGTGACCATTGTGATGCTAGGCACTGTTGTAAGGGCCGCATGTGCAACCTTGCGTTTGGGACAATGGCTATGCATGAAGACATCATGCCTAGCAGTTTCATTACCATTTTGACTTGTATCCTTTGTTTTGGATACATGGCCTGTATTACATTGTGAAATGTTTGAACCCTTTGTGGACTTGGAGTGGCAATCCCTTTTTCTGTGTTGATTGTCGCTCCTAAGTATTGCTGTGTTTGACACGGCATAAGGTGTGACTTTGCGTAGTTGATCGAGAAACCTAGTTTATGGAGGATTTGTATGACATATTTTGTGTGCTGTGAACACTGTCTTAGCGTGTTGGTTTTGATTAACCAGTCGTCTAAGTACGGGAACACATGTATTTGCTGCCTTCTGATATGTGCAGCTACTACTGCCAGGCATTTTGTAAAAACTCTTGGCGCAGTTGTTATTCCGAATGGCAACACTTTGAATTGGTAATGTATTCCTTGGAATACGAACCTTAGGTATTTTCTGTGTGAAGGATGTATTGGTATATGGAAATACGCATCCTTTAGGTCTAGTGTTGTCATGTAGTCTTTTTGTTTGAGCAGTGGGATTACGTCTTGTAATGTAACCATGTGAAAGTGGTCTGATTTGATGTAGGTATTTAGTGTTCTGAGATCTAGTATTGGTCTCAGACTGTTGTCCTTTTTGGGTATTAGAAAGTACAGTGAGTAAACTCCTGTGTTTATCTGTAGTTTTGCTACTAATTCTATTGCTTCTTTTTGTAGCAATGCTTGAACTTCTAGTCCTAGAAGGTCTATATGTTGTTTTGACATACTGTGTGTTTTCGGTGGGACGTTTGGAGGGAATTTGAGAAATTCTATGCAATAACCATGCTGGATAATTGCGAAGACCCAAGTGTCTGTTATTTCCTCCCAATGTTTGTAAAATTGGCTTAGTCTCCCCCCCATAGGTGTTATGTGATGGGGTTGTGTGACTTGTAAGTCACTGTTTATTTTGAGGAGTTTTGGGGCTTTGGAACTTTCCCCTATTCTTTTGGAATTGGCCCCCTCTATATTGCCCCCGAAAACCTCCCCGCTGATATTGGCTCTGGTAAGTGGGCCTTGCTTGTGATGTTGTGGTTTCTGTTGGTTGACCTCGAAACCCTCCCCTAAAAGGTGTTTTGCGAAAAGTGCCTCTGCTCTGCGGGGTGTAGAGTGCGCCCATGGCTTTGGCTGTATCAGTGTCTTTCTTGAGTTTCTCAATAGCAGTGTCGACTTCCGGCCCAAACAACTGCTGTTCATTAAAGGGCATATTTAGCACGGCTTGTTGAATTTCCGGCTTGAACCCCGAAGTACACAGCCATGCGTGCCTTCTTATTGTTATTGCAGTGTTTACTGTCCTTGCAGCCGTATCTGCTGCCTCCATTGAAGACAGTATCTGATTATTTGAGATACTTTGTCCTTCTTCCACCACCTGTTGTGCCCTTTTCTGGAACTCTTTGGGTAAGTGTTCTATGAAATGCTGCATCTCATCCCAATGAGCTCTATCATATCTTGCCAAAAGTGCTTTGAATTGGCAATGCGCCATTAGTTTGCTGCTTGTGCTGCCACCCTTTTGCACGCAGCATCAAATTTGCTACTCTCCTTGTCTGGAGGTGGTGCGTCCCCTGAGGTATGAGAGTTCGCTCTCTTACGAACTGCCCCGACAACTACTGAGTCCGGTGTCAATTGCGTTGTAATATAAACTGGATCTGTTGGCGGTGGCTTGTATTTTTTCTCCACCCTTGGAGTTATGGCTCTGCCTTTAACAGGATCTTGAAAGATCTGTTTTGAATGTTTTAGCATTCCTGGGAGCATAGGTAGGCTTTGGTACTGGCTATGGGTGGAGAATAGGGTGTTAAACAAAAAGTCATCCTCAATTGGTTCGGAATGCAAGGTGACGTTGTGAAAAGCAGCTGCCCTTGCGACCACCTGTGTGTAAGATGTACTGTCCTCAGGTGGCGACGGCCTTGCAGGGTACGAGTCTGGGCTGTTGTCTGATACTGGAGCATCGTAAAGGTCCCATGCATCAGGATCATCCTGACTCATTGTAGTATGAGCTGGCGAGTGCATCAGTGGTGGAGTTGTTACTGGTGATGCGTGTATTGATGGTGGTGGAGTTGTTTTCCTTGCCACTTTTGCCTGTGGCTGCTTGTCCTTTTGTTGAAAGGCAAGTTTTCTTTTTATTTTAATTGGGGGAAGAGTGGTTATCTTCCCTGTGTCCTCATGAATGTGGAGCCTTCTTTGTGTATAGTCTGGCTCTACAGCTTCAAGTTCCTCTCCGAATTTATGCTTTTGCATTTGGGAGGGTAATCCTTGTTCCTCTGTGTAGGAACCTGTTTTCGGCTCCGAGGCTGGATGTTTCGTAACCAAAACTTTTTTGGACGTCTTTTTAGGCTCTGAAGAAACCTTTTTTATTTTCGGCGTGGTGTCTCGGTGCCGCTGTCTCGGTGGCTAATTTTTTCGGAGCCGCTGTCTCGGGTCCGAGGTTGCTGTGTGGCGGTATCTCGACCTGAGTCGGATGACTTCGCCACAAGCGTGCCCTTTTTCGGTGCCGATGATCGGTCACCTATTTTTCGGGTTAAGCCATGGCCTGTTGGCGGTGGCGTCCCCTGGGCTTTTGCTTGACTTCTCGTGAGTCTTATGTTTCGACGTCTTACTCACGGTTTTTGGCGTTTCTTCGGCCTCGAGCTCTTCTGAGTCCGACTCGTGGATGGAGAAAGCTTCTTCTTCCTCCTCGAAACGCTCTTGTCCTGTCGGCGCCGACGCCATTTGCAGTCTTCTGGCTCTTCGGTCTCTTAATGTCTTTCTCGACCGAAATGCTCGACAGGCTTCACAAGTATCTTCCTTGTGCTCGGGAGACAAGCACAAGTTACAGACCAGATGCTGATCCGTATACGGATACTTGTTATGGCATTTTGGGCAGAAGCGGAATGGGGTCCGTTCCATCAGCCTTGAAGTCACGTGTGGCCGGGCCGACCAGGCCCCGACGGGGGAATCGAAAAAACCCCGAAGGGCCACCGGAGCTCTTCAGAATTCAGTGTCGATTTGTTCTAACTAACCCGATACCGAACGCAAACAATACCGACGTTATTTTCCGAGATTCTAACTAACTTTCTGACCCGAAACACGGAGCGAAAAGGAACACGTCCGAACCCGATGGCGGAAAAAAAAAAAATCTAAGATGGAGTCTACGCCCATGCGCAATGGAGTCGAAATGGGAGGAGTCCCTCGGTCTCGTGACTCGAAAAGACTTCTTCGAAGAAAAACAACTTGTAACACTCCGAGCCCAACACCAGAGGGCGGACTGTGCACAGCATGTGAATCTGCAGCTACACATGCCATCGAACATATATATATGGAAAATGTCACTTACCCAGTGTACATCTGTTCGTGGCATTAGTCGCTGCAGATTCACATGCTGTGCACAGTCCGCCATCTGGTGTTGGGCTCGGAGTGTTACAAGTTGTTTTTCTTCGAAGAAGTCTTTTCGAGTCACGAGACCGAGGGACTCCTCCCATTTCGACTCCATTGCGCATGGGCGTATAATCCATCTTAGATTGTTTTCCCCGCAGAGGGTGAGGTAGGAGTTGTGTATGCTAGTAATAGTGCCCATGCAATGGAGTGAATACGTATGTACATAATGAAGCTTAAAGTAATATATTTACAAATGTACAAATGTTCAAGATCTACTTCTAAACGGCTACAGGCTGCCGGGGAGGCGGGTGGGCGCATGTGAATCTGCAGCGACTAATGCCACGAACAGATGTACACTGGGTAAGTGACATTTTCCGTTCAATGGCATGTGTAGCTGCAGATACACATGCTATGCATAGACTAGTCAGCAGTTATCTCCCCAAAAGCGGTGGTTTAGCATGTAGGAGTTGAAGTTGTTTGAAATAAAGTTCTTAGTACTGCTTGTCCTACTGTGGCTTGTTGTGTTGTTAACACATCCACGCAGTAATGTTTAGTGAATTTATGAGGCGTAGACCATGTGGCTGCTTTACAGATTTCTGTCATTGGTATATTTCCTAGAAAGGCCATTGTAGCGCATTTCTTTCTAGTGGAGTGTGCCTTTGGTGTAATAGGCAGTTCTCTTTTAGCTTTAGCATAACAGGTTTGAATACATTTCACTATCCATCTGGCAACGCCTTGTTTGGATATTGGATTTCCTGTATGAGGTTTTTGGTAAGCTACAAACAATTGTGTTGTTTTGCAAAACGGTTTGGTTCTATCAATGTAGTACATTAGAGCTCTTTTAATGTCTAATGTATGTAATGCTCTTTCAGCTACAGAGTCTAGTTGTGGAAAAAACAATGGGAGTTCCAGAGTTTGGTTTAAGTGGAACGGTGATATAACTTTTGGCAAAAATTTGGGATTTGTACGTAGAACCACTTTATGTTTATGTATTTGTATAAATGGTTCCTGTATGGTAAAGGCTTGTATTTCACTTACTCTTCTGAGTGATGTGATAGCTATTAGGAAGGCTACTTTCCAAGTCAAGTATTGCATTTCACAAGAGTACATGGGTTCGAATGGTGGACCCATGAGTCTCGTTAATACAATATTGAGGTTCCACGAAGGGACTGGTGGTGTTCTCGGTGGAATGATCCTTTTTAGGCCCTCCATAAAAGCTTTTATGACTGGGATCCTAAATAGTGAGGTTGAATGTGTAATTTGCAGATAAGCTGAAATTGCTGTGAGATGTATTTTAATGGATGAAAAAGCTAACTTAGATTTTTGTAAGTGTAGTAAGTAGCTTACAATGTGTGTAGCGGACGCGTGTAATGGTTTTATTTGATAATTATGACAGTAATAAACAAATAGTTTCCATTTATTTGCGTAGCAATGTCTTGTAGTAGGTTTTCTAGCCTGTTTGATGACCTCCATACATTCTTGTGTGATGTTTAAATGTCGAATTCTAAGACTTCAGGAGCCAGATTGCTAGATTGAGCGATGCTGGATTCGGGTGTCTGATTTGTTGTTTGTGTTGAGTTACCAGATCTGGTCTGTTTGGTAGTTTGATATGAGGCACTACTGACAGGTCTAGTAGTGTTGTGTACCAAGGTTGTCGTGCCCAAGTTGGTGCTATTAGTATTAGTTTGAGTTTGTTTTGACTCAGTTTGTTTACTAGATACGGAATGAGTGGGAGAGGGGGGGGGAAGCGTAAGCAAATATCCCTGACCAACTCATCCATAACGCACTGCCCTTCGAGTGAGGCTGTGGGTACCTGGATGCGAAGTTTTGGCATTTTGCGTTTTCCTTTGTTGCGAATAGGTCTATTTGCGGTGTTCCCCAGTTTTTGAAGTAGGTTTGTAGTATCTGGGAATGAATCTCCCATTCGTGGATCTGTTGGTGATCTCGACTGAGATTGTCTGCCAACTGGTTCTGAATTCCTGGGATGTATTGCGCTATTAGGTGAATGTGATTGTGATTCTCCCAATGCCATTTTTTTGTGCTAAGAGACAGTTGTGATGAGTGTGTGCCTCCCTGTTTAAGTAATACATTGTTGTCATGTTGTCTGTTTTGACAAGAATGTGTTTGTGGGCTATTAGCGGTTGAAATGCTTTCAACGCTAGAAACACTGCTAGTAGTTCTAGCTGATTTATGTGAAGTTGTTTCTGTTGAGCGTCCCATTGTCCCTGGATGCTGTGTTGGTTGAGGTGTGCTCCCCACCCTACCATAGAAGCATCTGTTGTGATCACGTACTGAGGCACTGGGTCCTGGAAAAGCCACCCTTGATTTAAATTTATATGATTCCACCATTGTAGCGAGGTGTGTGTGTGTGGCGGTCTATCAACACTAGATCTTGTAGTTGACCCTGTGCTTGTGTCCATTGTGTTGCTAGGCACTGTTGTAAGGGCCTCATGTGTAATCTTGCGTTTGGGACAATGGCTATGCATGAGGACATCATGCCTAGTAGTTTCATTACTAATTTTACCTGATACTTCTGGTTTGGGTACATGCTTTGTATAACGTTTTGGAATGCTTGTACCCTCTGTGGACTTGGAGTGGCAATCCCTTTTTTTGTGTTGATTGTTGCTCCTAAGTATTGTTGTATTTGACACGGCTGTAGGTGTGATTTTTGGTAGCTTAGTGAGAAACCTAGTTTGTGAAGGGTTTCTATAACTTTTTTTGTGTGTTGAAAACACTGTTCTTGTGTGTTGGTTTGATTAGCCAATCGTCTAGATACGGGAACACGTGTATGTGTTGCCTTCTGATATATGCTGCAACTACTGCAAGGCATTTTGTAAATACCCTTGGTGCTGTTGTTATTCCGAATGGTAACACTTTGAACTGGAAATGTACTCCTTGGATTACAAACCTTAAGTATTTCCTGTGTGAAGGATGTACGGGTATATGGAAGTACGCATCTTTGAGATCTAATGTGGTCATGTAGTCTTGTTGTTTGAGCAAGGGGATTACGTCTTGAAGTGTTACCATGTGAAAGTGATATGATTTGATGTAAAGATTTAGTGTTCTGAGATCTAATATGGGTCTTAGAGTTTTGTCCTTTTTGGGTATGAGAAAGTACAGGGAGTAAACCCCTGTTCCTTTTTGATGATTGGGTACTAGTTCTATTGCATGTTTCTGTAACAACGCTTGGACTTCTATCTGTAATAGATCCATGTGTTGTTTGGACATGATGTGTGTTTTTGGAGGCACATTTGGTGGTAATTGTAGGAATTCTATGCAATAGCTATGTTGGATGATGGCTAGGACCCACGAGTCCGTTGTTATTTCCTCCCAATTTTGGTAAAAATCGGTTAGTCTCCCCCCACTGGTGTTACATGTTGGGGATTTCTGACACTGAAGTCACTGTTTGTTTTGAGGGGTCTTGGGACTTTGGAACTTCCCTCTAGTTTTAGGCAACTGTCCACCTCTGTATTGTCCCTGAAAGCCTCCTCTCTGATACTGGCTCTGGTATGTGGGCCTGGTTTGTGAAGTTGAGGGTTCTGTGGTTTGGCCCCAAAATCCCCCTCTAAATTGTGTCTTCCTAAAAGTGCCTCTGTGGGGAGTAGAGCGCGCCCATGGCCTTGGCCGTATCTGTATCTTTTTTCAGCTTCTCGATAGCGGTGTCCACTTCCGGCCCAAACAACTGCTGTCCATTAAAAGGCATATTAAGCACAGCCTGTTGGATTTCGGGCTTGGATCCTGAGGTGCGCAGCCATGCGTGTCTCCGAATTGTTACCACTGCATTTACAGTTCTTGCAGCTGTGTCTGCTGCGTCCATTGCTGAACGTATCTGGTTATTTGAGATACTTTGGCCCTCTTCTACCACTTGTTGTGCACGTTTTTGGAATTCTTTGGGCAGATGTTCAATAAAGTGTTGCATTTCATCCCAGTGGGCTCTGTCATATCTTGACAGCAAAGCCTGTGAATTTGCAATGCGCCATTGATTGGCTGCTTGTGCTGCCACTCTTTTTCCCGCTGCATCGAACTTGCGACTTTCTTTGTCGGTGGTGGTGCATCTCCGGAGGTGTGTGAATTCGCCCTTTTTCGTGCTGCGCCAACTACTACTGAGTCCGGTGTCAGTTGCTGCGTAATGTACATAGGGTCTGTTGGTGGAGGCTTGTACTTTTTTTCCACCCTAGGAGTAATGGCCCTGCCTTTAACGGGTTCTTGAAATATTTGCTTTGCGTGTTTTAACATTCCCGGTAGCATCGGAAGACTCTGGTACTGACAATGTGTGGACGCCAGAGTATTAAATAAAAAGTCATCTTCGATAGGTTCAGCGGGCAGTGTCACGTTGTGAAAAGCAGCTGCTCTGGACACCACCTGCGTGTAAGCAGTACTGTCTTCAGGTGGTGATGGTCTTGCTGGGTAACAGTCGGGACTGTTATCTGACACAGGCACATCATAAAGATCCCATGCATCTGGGTCATCTTGGCTCATGCTTGTGTGTGTTGGAGACTGCACCATAGGTGGCCTAGCGATTGGTGATGATTGCGGTGAGCGCTGAGGTGATGGTGGCGGAGTTACTTGTTTTGCCACCTTTGCTTGTGGTGGATTATCCTTCTCTTGGAAAGCCAGTTTTCTTTTCATTCTTATAGGAGGGAGAGTTCTTATCTTCCCTGTCTTCTTTTGGATATGTAGCCTTCTCTGTGTATAATCTGGCTCCCCTGCTTCTAGCTCTTGGCCGAATTTATGGCTTTGCATTTGTGTGGAAAGCCCTTGCTCCTCGGTGTAGGAACTTGTTTTCGGCTCCGAAGACGGACGTTTCGGTATCGAAACTTTTTCCAATGTCTTTTTCGGCTCCGAAGCCACTTTTTTGTGTTTCGGTGTTCCGATTTCTCGGTGCCGACTCATCTCGGTGCCAGTCTCTCGATGTCGAGACTGTTCTGACCTGGTGTCTCGGGCCGAGTCTTTTCTGTGCCGGTATCTCGACCGGAGTGCCCTTTTTCGATGCTGATGGACGGTCACCGATTTTTTGGGTTAAGCCATGGCCTGCTGTCGGTTGCGTCCCCTGGGCTCTGATGATTTTAACGTGAGTTTTGGCCGGGGCTGTTTTACTCACGGTTTTCGGCGTCTGTTCTGTTTCGGCCTCGTCCGAGTCAGCAATGGAGAAGGTTTCTTCTTCCTCCAAGTCGTGGTGTCCTGACGGCGCCAACGCAATTTGAAGCCTTCTCGCTCTCCGGTCCCTCAGTGTTTTCCTCGATCGAAACGCTCGACAGGCATCACAGGTATCCTCTTTGTGTTTGGGAGACAAACACAAATTACAGACCAAATGTTGATCTATGTAAGGATACTTGTTGTGGCATTCGGGGCAGAAGCGGAATGGGGTCCATTCCATTAGTCTTGTAGACGCACGTGGTCGGGCCGACCAGGCCCCGCCGGGGAATCGAAACCCCGAAGGGCCACCGGAGCTCTTCAAAATTCGGTGTCGATCTGTGCTAACTAACCAGATACCGAACGCAAACAATACCGTTGAATTTTTCCGATATCTAACTAACTTTCCGAACCGAAACACGGAGCAAAGAGGAACACGTCCGAACCCGATGGCGGAAAGAAAACAATCTAAGATGGAGTCGACGCCCATGCGCAATGGAGCCGAAATGGGAGGAGTCCCTCGATCTTGTGACTCGAAAAGACTTCTTCGAAGAAAAACAACTTGTAACACTCCGAGCCCAACACTAGATGGCGGGATATGCACAGCATGTGTATCTGCAGCTACACATGCCATCGAACACACACACACACACATATATATATATATATATATATATATATATATGTCTAATTGACATTTACTGGCATGACTCCCTGTGATACATAGCTGCCAAGTGATCTGACAGCATGTGTGACATCTTTAATCAAAGCTGGCTTTTTTTATCCCTTTGGAATTTCAGTTACCCCCATAAGAAGTATGGTCTTCAAAGTAACTGCCTGGAGGATTCATACGACACGAATCCACTGGGCTGCTGCAACAGTGGTGTCATAATGACTGATAGTAAAGACAGCCAGCTTGCTTGCAAACATGCTGTGATCAAAAGGAGGTAGAATTCGTCAAGCAGCAAAACAAACTTACTATCCTGTTGACATCACTTGTATAAATTTAGTCTTGACCTGTATTGCATTTCAATAAATTATATAATTTTAACATTTCTGCCAATGTTCAAGAATATAGGAGAACGTAAAACACACCCTGAAAGGCAAAGGGAATTTTTATTTGGAGTATTCGATTAACATTATTTGCTCATACAATGCAGATCAACTTCTAGGAAGTTCGTCTTTTTCACTTAACTTGTGTATCCTATTTCCCTTCACACCATTTCCTAGATTTCATACACTCATTTGATTTTACATGACATTCTAATTTTCTCACAATTCTTTGACCCATTTTCTGTCAATTATATATTCTTGTTGTAGTGTTTTTAAAGGGTCCTGATAATCAATATTTATCTTCTTGGTCGGAATTTCACTATTTTTCCATAAACAACAACAATAAAAATAAATGTAAGCAACCGGTTCTGTGATTATATATGTATAAAATCCTAATACATATTGTCAAACAAAATATGTTGATATCATTTTAAATTACCCGAATATGACTTAGCCCGAGGACATCACAAGGAATCGCACCACAGGGAATAAAGATCAAGGAAAAAGGACTCGTAACTCATAGACCTCATCAAGAGAAATACAATGCAAGATGCAAATGAGTGATTTCTGAGTACTATTGACAGCCCTACCATCACAAAATATGTGCACCATGACGTTCATACTTCGTAAGCAGTTGCAGATAGGCATACGTTCAAAACACTGCATACTCTTCAAACGGTTGTTTGTATTTTTTTTCTTTCTTAGGCAACCGGCATTGTCTGTTTTGATGCGCTTAATTCATAGCCTTCATAAAAGCAGTAAAATGACAGCTAAATCTCTGGGTTGCACTATTGCTTAAAAAGCTGATCACTGCGTAATACGGCTAGCAACTGTGTGCTGCCTTGCTGAAAAGTGCTGCTACTCTCCCCTACCACGCCCTCCTTCAGAAGATCTGCCACTGCAAGTACAGCCACCCTTTTAAGATGTGTTTGTATTGGCAATCTGCAGATGCACCAGCTTGGCTAGGTGCTAGTACTACCCATTCCATACACACCATGGTCCTGCCAATGGACCTGTTCGGTATAACTCAGAAAAAGGACACTATTAGAGGGGATGCAAAGATTTGCAAAAAGGTTCAAGAGGCCTTCTCTACTAAACACTCAGGATCTGGAAGAACATGACTCAGTGACAAGTAGTCCAGGACTGGGAAGGATCTGAGACCGCCATCAGTGCAGGTGAGGACGACAGAGTGCAGAAGCCTGAATTACAGTAAAACGTTGATAAGGGGAGCTGGACAGTTGAGGAGTCAAGACCATTGTGGGTCACTGTGAATCAGTGACAATGAGGGTGAGGCAAGAAGACAGGGGGCAGTACTGCCAACAGGAGGCACAGAGCAACTTGTGAAGGGATAGCAATTGTCACTGCAGAAGAGCTCCAACTCCTAACAAAACCCAGAGGTGGGCGTACTGCAAGTTTCGCCAGGGCCATGCGACTCATCTGCTGCCATGGAAACCATATCGCAGTGGGTGCATGAAGTAACATGCGTTGTTGCTGCTCAAGTTCACAGAGAGCTTCAAATAATGCGTAGATTGTTCACTATGATCACCTGAGAATGTGGTGCACACAACGGGAAACCCATGCATTGCTTCTTCTCCAGCTCCGCCTTTGTTGAGGCAGATTCCTTTGCCTCTCGGTGTCTGTGAATGCTGGTTGAGGAAGGTGACAGTAAAGGGAAAATGTGGTCGCTCACACTTTCAGCCAAGCCAAACATCAAATGACGGTCTCATGGACTGGTACAAAATTTGACTGATACGGCCAGTGCCAGTGGCTTAAAAGGGTTAAGCAATTCCCCTACTCTATCTATGCTGTACTTTAGACTGAGCCAAAGTGTGAATGGCACTCCAAAAGATTGAGGGAAGCTATCTCAAAACCCCTCAGGTAATAATATTATTTGTGATAACATTTTTATTGACTGTATGAGGCAGGTACACTACCAAAGCTGTCCCCAGGAAAGACCTATCAAGAACGTCAATGCCTTACAAAGTATCCAAGTTTCATATGTGCTTCTAAAGTAAACACAAACATAAATATAAATTACACCAATAAATCTTCATTACGTTAGAATTCATATATAGTGGCTACAGCACTAGGCTTTATTCTGACCCAAAGCAGAAAGTTATTTCAACAAAAGTACTTAAATACCGATACACCGAATCCCCAAATGGCACTGATACTGCATTTGCTGTTCTTCAAAGTTAATTTCAGCAAAGACCAACGTAGCTACGTATGCTACTACAAAATGTACATTTAGAGTGTTTCTCAGGAGGCATGCTGTCAGCTACTTTCATTAAGTGTTGGCTACAGACACTCACCTGTTGAATCCATTTTGGCTTTAAGCAACATCCGCAGCCTTGCCACTTCCTGCCGCTTTAATTCATCCAATTTTGTCCTGACTTGGTGACTAACCAAGTCAAGTTCACCAGCAAGTTTCCCACTCTACCAATGAAAAATAAAAACTATATTAATTAGAAGCATTGATGTCTTTCATTCCAAATCACCTTTTCTGCGACATCTGTTCATATTTTTACAAACCTTAATATCATCAAGATCTGCTGTTTGAAGCTTTTCTCTGAAATGCTTGTCTGTTTCTAGCACATCAATCACCTCCCTGAGATATCGGTCATAATAAAGTCCAGTATCCTGAAGGAAAATATATAGAAGTGAAAATTAATTCCAAGAAAAACCTGGAAGAAAATTAATTTCTGTTATTATTAGAGATTGCAGAACACACAAATATAAACACATTAGGTATAGAGAGAACAGAGTATACTAAACATATAAATATGCATAATTAGGAATAAATATGGAATTTAATTTCAGCTCATTCAGAAATATTACTGCACGTGACTGTATTTTGCTCGCATATGCTTTATTTTAAAGGACTATTCTTTGCACCATTTTGTGTAGTGTTTTCAATGCAATACATACATACGGTATTTCCCTTTACTAAGGATCAGCATGTCTTGTGATTTAAGTTCATTAGCACACTTTCAGTTGCCAATCTGTTCAGGAAAGACACCTCTGTATAAACTCAATTTATTTTAGCAATCCTCTTTATAACAAATTCCGTACACAAACTTTAAGCAGCATTAAGATTTATCTATGAAACACT
The DNA here is from genome assembly GCF_031143425.1 of Pleurodeles waltl. Lineage (NCBI taxonomy): Eukaryota > Metazoa > Chordata > Amphibia > Caudata > Salamandridae > Pleurodeles > Pleurodeles waltl. The sequence goes on along the minus strand of NC_090440.1, from coordinate 829,555,256 downwards.
TTCAACCAAGGCTTGCACAGAACATTAACGAAGTGCAGAGCTTATGTCCAAAACTCCACAATTACAAATTACGTTTTACATTTGACCATGCAGATTGATTTAGACTTTGAGTTGAAATGACAAACCTCTGAGAGGCTTTCTATCCGTTGTGAGCTGGGGAAGAGAAGGAGCTCACTACATCCATGCTGGCCATGGAAGGCAAGCTAATGGCAGTTTCCAAAGCCAGGTTGGGCATCTTTTTTATGGCTAGGCATTGCGAGGAGTAAGTCCCATGTAGCTTGAGTATTGTCACAGACAGATGGGAAGGAAGCGGATGGCAGAGAGGTGGGATTGGGAGAGATCCTTGTTCGCTTTAGAAGGACTGTTTTAGTTGTGCACAAGCAACTGTTTCCCTTACTTGATGTGGGTTGCACACAGTAATACAGGCTGGTGTGTGTCTTGTAAGACTTGCCATTCCTGGTGTTGCTCTCCCCTAACTTTTTGGCTTCAAAACTCCAGTTTTGCTACTTTGTTTTTGCTGGCTTTAGGACTCTGCACACTTTACCACTGTTAACCAGTGCTAGAGTGCTTGTGCTCGCTCTTTGAAACCTGGTAAAATTGCCCAATTGCATTTACATGCGAGTCCCTAGTAAAGTGGTACTACAAATGCCAAGGGCCTGTACAGTAAAATTAAATGTTACTAGTAGCTTGCAGCGCTGACTGTGCCACTCACTTAGGGAGACCTTTAAACATATCTCAGGCATGCCACTGCAGCCTGTTCGTACAGTCTCATACAGTCAGTGCGACCATGCAAAGTAAGCCTCTTACCAGGCACATACCTCTCTTTTTAATAGACAGTCACCACTAGGGTAGGCCCTACATGGCCCAGAGGGCAGGGCGCTGTGTATTTTAAAAAGTTGTAATATGATCAGGAGAAAGGGGAGTTGGAGGTGTTGAGGACGGGACCACAACTTTCTAATGTTAACTGTTAACAAAATGAAAGGAGAAGTGGTGCCACTCCTAACGAGGGAATCCTTAGGATTTCTGAAAAAGGACTCTCACCTACTAGAGTTTTCACTAGTGGCATCATCAAATCCTCACCTAGTGTGTCTGTGTGGGCTCAACCTCTCGGGAAAAACAGCATGTCTAAGGGGAATTTCAGTGGGATATTTCTTAGAATAATAAAATTAGCTTTAGTAACAAGAAAAAAAATTAATTAAGTCTAAATTGGTACTAGGGTAGAGTTAAAAACAGGTGGGATGTCAATGGGAACTGATTAGGGAACCCCGAACATAATCTGTAACAGTGATCTATCGCAAACATTAAACCATACATCTGGCCCATAAGTGATATGGCTATACGATGGGAAGCAAAATGTATGCCCAGTCATTCAGAATCATGGTGTAAGACTTGGAAAGCTATGCTAGCCACTAAACCCGTGTGTGTAGTGTGGATTCTCAAGCACATGCAAAAACTGCTTGGAGTTTCCGAAAATAAGTGATACTACAATGGTTCTCTGAAAGACCCCATAGGGCAAACTGGATAGGGGACATCCATGTAGTCAACCACTGAAACATTAAAGTGAGAATTGAATCACAACTCCTGTGCGTGATGAGTGACTATTACTTAACACCATGATACAACCGTTTGTCTTTCTTTATATGATCACATAATTAAAATCCAGATCAGCAAAAATGAATTAAAATCATCAGTACAGATTTTGGTATACAAAAAGGCTGAATGAGATTAACAGAGAAATGACGGATTAAATACTTCCTTTCTCAATCCAAAATCCCATAATTGAGTAAATATGTGAAACGCGTTTCTCATGAAAAGGTATACCCTTACTCTACAACACACTATACTCCACCTGGCAACAAGGATACCAACAGAGGTAATGTGGTTTCGCTGGTGGGAATTGCAATGATTCCGGGTGATATAGTAGTGAGGAGGACAGAGGCAGACGAAGAGGCAGAAGCAGGACTAGAACATAGAACAGTGGCAGAGACCAGGTTTCGGACAAACCCCATTTTTCCAAACAACTCTACCACATTTTGGCAGCTGGGCAACTTCTTACATAACAGGCCCGTCACTAAGTTTTCCTCCAACGTTTAGTCCCCCTTTTTTAGGGAGCTTCCAAGCCCGCAGAGGGGAAAGAAAAAGAAGGAAGTAAACTGGGGAGACCCGAATCAGGGTGTCCAAACAAGGTGTAAAACCAAGGCCCAGATTCCAGAAACCAGCACAACTGCCTCCCTGGGGTTCAACTCCCACTAAGTAAAGGTGCTGAATAAGGGATTAGGTTTTGTAACCACCCAGACTTTCGACTGATTTTAGTTACACTGCAAATTGGCCGAATTCTGGCGGAAGATCAAGTTTAAGTTTTTTTTTTTTTTTTTTTTTTTTCCAAGGACAAATAATAGGGGGAGGAAGTGAGGATTTTTACAATTCCGATTGCACCGCCATTGTGAAGTTGCACTCTAGCTGTCCGGCACGCCTTTAAATGAAGGACGTTGTTCAGATGCAGTTTTTCGGCACTGCTCCACTACGGTGGGGGAATTCGTAAACTGCTCTCTACCCTGAACTGAAGCTGACCTATGTGGAATTCTTTAAAAACGGATCCATTTGGAAAAAAAAGGTCGAGGAAGTGAGGGTTTTTACAATTCCGATTGTACCTCCATTGTAAAGTTGCACACTAGCTGTCCGGCATGCCTTTAAATGAAGGACGGAGCACTGACAAGCAGCAGGCGCGCCACTGGCATGCCTAAGGCAAGCGTATCTGCACCTGTTCACACCCTTCCAGGACCAATGATGCTGCCTGTTCATCCTCTGGTATGATATCCAATACTCCTAACCAACTAGTGACGCTTCGCCCCACCTTCCCAGATCCATGCATGTTAATAACCCCTGTTCACTAGTATCTCCTTGTAAAGTGTGTGGCTGGTCAGTTCAGCCCTCTCAGATTCTGTCACAGGCCATCCCATCTTACATCAGCAGAGTGGCGCCTCTAGTTAATTGTCGCTCCTTAGCTGCCCACAAATTAGATGTGTCCTCTCTTCTGTTGGACCTTCAACCCGAGGCGGTATGTTTGACTGAAACCTGGCTCTCAAACAACTCGGGACCTGATGTTGTACAGGCCATGCCTCCTGGTTATTGTATACTCAGGCTTGATAGGCAGAGAGGAACTGGAGGCGGATTGCAATTGTTTTTTTTAGACCAGTTTAATTTCTCTTTCTCGCTGTCCACTATTCCCGTCTGTGAAAGTATGGCGTTTTCACTAGTATTATGTTCCACCTATACCTTTCATGGTATTATTTTGTATAGGGCCCCTGGACCACACAGCCACTTTCTTCAAACCCTTCTGGATATGATTGCTAGTTCTCTTTATGTGGTCTGACCATTTCTTAATCCCTCTGCCCCCTTCCCAGTTCAGCCCTCCCTCCCTCCGGTCAAACAATCAGAGCAGCCTTGGCCCAAACTCTGCCTAGAGAATTTGTTGGAGATTCTTGACACCACTTAACCTGACCTCCTGGCCTCTGTGGCCTCAGCCTTCCACCTTTTCAATGAGTGGCTAGTTAACTCATTGGATGTTGTTCTTCCGCCTACGTGGCAGAAGGATACCCAGCGAGCCCAAAAATCTGCTTGGTTCACATAACACCTTTATTTCTTAAAAAAAGAAATGTCAGAGCCTAGAAAGTAAATGGAATAAGGCCTATGGTGCCACGAGTAAAGCAGTATACAGGGACGCTATGAGGCAGTATCACTCAGAGATTAATGCAGCCCAAGTTGTGTTTTATTCCACTAAAATTAAAAACTCCTCGAAACTCCCCAAAAGAAAATTGACAGACATGGTTCAGGACCTTTTAATCGCTGCAAAAATCAGGTTCACCCCTGGACCTAGTTCCCTGTCATATACTTCTCCAAGGGTCTAAGGTTATTGTCCCAGTACTAACTTACTTAATCTCTCTCTTTCTTGAGGGCACGAACGCCCTCAATGGAAACACGCAATTGTGAAGCCATTGTTAGAGAATCCAACCTAGATCCTACCATGTTAAGTAACTATAGGCCAATATCTTTTCTACCTGGTGTCGCCAAGCTGCTTGAAAAATACATTAACACCAACCTTTCTGCTTTTCTTGAACTGAACTCTTAGCTTCCCCACACCCAGATGTGCTTTCGCCCTTCACACAGTACAGAATCTGTACTCCTTGCAGTAGTCAAGGAACTTAGGAGTATCCTGGACCAAGGGAGCTCTGCAGCCATAATTCGGTTAGATCTCAGTGCGGCATTTGACACCGTGGAGCACTCCATCGTCATGCAGAGGGCCGCGGGTGTAGGCATCAGGGGCAGAGCTTAGGACTGGCTCTCCTTTTTGCAGAACCACTCTTGTCAGGTCCAGGATCAGCCCGTCCCCTCAGGCAGACTCCAATTTTGTTGCGGTGCTCCTCAGGGATCTTCCCTGATCCCCACCCTTTTGAACCCTTTTTACCTCAGTCCTCTGGCTGATATTGCCCAGGCTCATGGGTTATCGTTGGTCTCTTACGCCAACAATACTCAGCTGGTCATGACCATCTCCCCAGCTCTAGATTTTCAGCTCTGACCCGTCTTGAGGATATAGCTGGTTGGATGATGGGCTGTAAACTAAAACTCAGTGAAGACAAAAATGTAGGTTATGTTGCTGGGTAACAATCTCAGTGACTTGACGCAGAGCTCCGTTGGTGGTAGTCTCACCTACCTTCCCCACCCCCAAAGACCCCAAAAAGCCTGTTCTTCAGGCTCAATTCTGGCTGGACCATGGACTATCAGCCTAAATCAATTGCTGCCAGCTGTTGTAGCATGCTGAAGTTGCTGCAAAAGGTCCTCCACCTCCTCCCCTTCTCTGCTGGAAGACTAGTTGTCCAGGCTCTTGTCCTGGCCCACCTTGACTATGGGAATGCCTTGTATCCGGCTCACCCAGTTATGTCATCAAGAAACTTCAGATTGTGCAGAATGCTGCCGCTTGCTTCCTGATGAATGTTTCTAGGTTTGCCTCGGTCTCTAGCCTTAAAGGACCTACACTGGCTCCCAGTGGAACGTCAAGTGTAGTTTAAGTCTCTGTATCCTACACAGGGCAGCCAATAATAAAGGTCCTCTTCTGGTCAGATCTTTAGTCTGTCCATGTCTTCCAGCCAGACTGCTCCACTCCTCCTCAGCCCATTTGTTAAAGGTTCCCAGTATTCAGAGGGCCCACTGGGGTGGCCAGTTGACTGCCTTTCTAGCCTCGAGGCTCTGGAATTCTCTCCCTTTGGAACTTCGTCTACAGGAGCATGAGCTTCCTTTCCGAAAGGCTCTGAAGACTTGGCTCTTCAGCAAATAATTCCCTCTGCCATGACCCTCTACCGTTTGAACTGTCTGAAACAGCGCAGGGAGGCTTCCTGGTAGCCTTGCGCGCTACAAGAATAGAAATAGAATAAGGCAGGGGTTATAGAACTTCCAACTGAGATATTCAATAATAAAAACCTTTCAAAATATCACTTGGGAGCAGAGGTCGGCACATAAGGAAGGAATTGGTCAATGATCCAAGCATCATGATCAAGCAAGCTGAAAAAGGGAGGAGGCATTGTCCTCCTCAATAAAGATGATTATGTGAATGAATGTAAATGACTACTATCGAATGACGGACACTACAGAGTGCTCACACAGGATCCTACTACATGTTTGATGTCAACAATTTAGAAACTTGCGGAGGAAGTGGAAATCGGAGTTTGGATTTCCAAAAAAAGAGCAGAGTTCCCACTAAATCGAGACCTAGTTACTCCCTACTTGCATATTCTCCAAAAAAGAAAAAAAGAAGAAAACAGCAAAAATGACATCCAATAGTCTCAAGGAGCCGCTATCACAGTTTGCTGACTACTTCTTATGACCTATTGTACAATGTACGCCTACTTGAATAAAGGATAAAAGTGATCTCTTAGGACTCCTACTGGACATGCCTTTTGATCCATCTCATAACGTGCTTGTAGGGCTGGATATTGAAAGCCTTTACACCAGTCTTCCTTAAACTACCACTCTTGAATCCATTACAGTACCACACAACACTTTGTAATGAAATGTATGAGGCTGGCACTATCCGAAAATGTTTTCAAGTTTAAAGATACCCTCTGCCTCCAAATGCACAGGACTTCGATGGGGAGCACCTTTGCCCACAGTGTGGCAGGTCTATATGTGCATTATTTTGAGGAGCTCACAACCCTTCCAAATGTAATATTTCCTTATGGAAACATTACATGAATTACATCCTGGTCATCTGGAATGGGGCCGAGGAGACTGTCCTCAGCTTTTGTTTCTTGGCTCAACACTTGTGACCAACATTTGCACTTTACTCTCAGCAGATTGATTCTCCCATTCCTAGACGTCCACATCATCTCAGAACGGGGGGGACTTAAGTCAAACACTTATAGGAAATCCACATTTAACAATATTCAACTAGAATTCCGCAGTTTCCATCCTCACGCACTGCATGAAAACGTGCCTCCTGGCCAATTCCTTCAAATAATGACAAATTGCAGGGATATCAATGATTTCAAGCAACAATCGGAGGAGCTGCCAACCAAACTGAGAACCAGGGGCTATCCAGACCCTATCATTTCAAGAAGTCTGAATGTGGCTTGGAATCAAAATCGTGAAGGACTCCTTGAACCCCACCCCAAACCCAAAGACGCTGCCAACCCTTTCTTGCGTTATAGCTTCAAACTACATCAAACAAATCATTAAATGAAATTGGCACATTCTAAACTGGGGATAACTGCCCTTGGAGTAACAAGATTTACTCACAGGAGGTCAGAACCTACAAGACTATCTGGTGCACACTAGACCATGGGCACCCACCGAAAAAACAACAACCCTGACACAATTTTGAGGCCTTCAAACTGTTATGGGACATTTTCCATGTAGCTCGTGCAGTGTTTGTCACAGGACTACTACCACAAAGACCCTATGCCTGCATTTCAAAAACTCCTTGGATATTGAGGAAACAAACCAATTGCATTTCATTGCATATTATCTGCATGGTTACTTGCCCTTATAATCGGAGGTATAGTGGGAAAACCGGCATAAAGATCTGAGTACGTATAGGGGAACACAGAAGTAACATACATAGCTGAAAAATAACAGAAATTAGTAATCACTATATTCCCCAAAGACATTCAGTGAATAATGTGCAGTTACTTATCATTGAGTCTTAACAATAATCGCATAGAAAGGCAGAAACAATTATTTCTGAGAAGGAACACTGCTGGGTTTATTGTTAGCAGACATCAAAAAGGGCTGAATAATGAAGTCTAATGGCTGCCCCTTAGTAAATTAACATTACTACCTTGTCTTTGCCAAATCTGACATTAGGGATATTTCACATTTATTAGAGCAGAACGCCTTTACACCACTGAAGTATTTGTTTCCGTTTTTGTTTCTTTGCTGTATTACTCATCGTGATACAACCTTTTTTTTTTATGTATGATCACAGAAGTCCAAACTCACACATATACAGTGTTTTAAGCCTCAGAGCAACATAATTGTGGTGACACAACATTGTGTAAGTCTTTATGGATTGCTCAATTTTCGTGTACTGGAAAAGAAAATTCCTTCAGGCCATTCCCAATACATAGTTATGCAGACAGGCTGAAAAATTATGTCCACACACATAGACGTGTCCACGGACATGCATAGGGGCAAAGCCATCACCAACCACACTGGTGCAGTGCTTTAAGACTGGGATGGAACTTCTGTACATTAAGATGCAGGGATTGGAGGCATAGCTAGGGATGTCGGCAGAGGGAAAGCCTTGAGAAAGTGGAGTGCGGGCACCAGCGGGTAACCCGCTCATTTTACCCTAAGAAAGAAAAATAAAAAAACAGGGGGTTGTAACTCACCTCTCACTTTAGTTTTTAAGTTCAATTCAATTTCAAGTTCAATTTGGACCTGTCTCCAATTTGCTCTACGGGGCCTATTAGAGCGGTCCCTGTTGTGGTAGCAGTATTTTTGGACAGTCTTAACAGTTCTCGCGTGTGCTTGAGACTCCACACTACGCACATGGGGTTCACTAGCTAGCATAGCATTCCAAGGCCTACACCATGATTCTGAATGATTATACATGCATTTTGGTTGCCATACTATAGCCATACCACTATACCTTGCCCACATGAGATGTACAGGTTAGTTTAGCCTATTATGGCTTGCACTATGATATTGACCCATCGTGCATGTGAGTTTGAGGCTGCCGTATTATGATAAGACCACTGAATATTTGTCATTGCTTGCAGTGCCAGACAACTGATGAGGTGACACCTGGTTCCTAGAACAATATATCTGAAGAAAAACAAAATTATTTCTCAGATACCTTCCCTTCTTGCTGGTCTGTGCATTGCTCCAAACTTATAGGTACCGGATCAAAGATTTTGGACGGTAAGGGTTTGTAAGTTTGTGTTATGCATAAATGTATGCATGTGTTGTATGCCAGTTCACTGAAATAAACAAATGTCCATTCTTCGATGTTGCTGGTAATCCAATGTATTCAAGTGAGAGTATAAGTACAGGAGGAGCCCAAAAGCCAGCATCCCCTCCTCATCATCAGGTGCCAACTGCTCTCTGCCGTTAAAGCAGAACGATGTCAAACTTGAGTGCTACCAGATGAAACATAGTACAAGGACACAACATTTCCTTTACTACAAGTTAAAAAAAAAAAAACAAAAAAAAAAAAAAAAACACACACCACCATGTATAAAATAACTTAACTATTTAAACAATAAAGATCTATCACAATTACCAATAACACTAAATATATGACCTAATAAAAATAAATGACTAATCTAAATACAATATTCTTGCAAATAACCAGGTTTTTTTCATTGCACGCCCACTTTCTGTAACAACATTTTGTTGATTCCAGGTTACATTCTTAAGCTTCATTTGCTCACACTTCATCATTTGTCCCACAATGTGCGTTACTACAGTTTTCAATATTGTTATCACAGAGAGATTTACAATCAGATCTACAATCGATAATAGAATTACTATCATCGGCAAAATTACTAGTATTTTGAATCATGGGTTATAATAGTGATTCCTCCTGTTTATTTAATTTCTCCACAATGACATTTTTTTTATTTTTTATAAATCATTCAGAACATGATTTCTTAAAGCCCACCACTTACCATCCTTTAATTTGAATGAAGATAGTGCAGTTTAATCACTTGGAAAGGACCATCATAATAAAACTGAAACTTTGATCTAAAGGATTTCATATTCTTGATCATAACCTAACATCCGCATACACATTATTCTGTCCCAATACATCCTTCTTATCAAAATAAGATCTCATTTTATCCTGAGCTTTGACATTCTTTTAAATTTTTTTCTAGCTCAAGCTCTACTTTACTTTCTTTCTCTTGCACAGAAAAACATTTGTTATTCAACCAGCAAGGAACAAGTCCAGTATTGTTCTTCCTACCCCTTAAAGTAAAAGGGCTTACGCCTGTGAGGAGTATTATGATATGCCCATACCTTGTTCCTTAAAAAATTGTTTACATTTTTATCACATGTACCCTCCTTCAGAATGTTGTTTCCCTTCCAACAGCTCCATTGACTGTGAGCTATACAAGACCACAGTATAATGAGCAATTCCTCTTTCTTTTAAAACAATTTCATCTTTTGTGAAATAAGCTGTAACCTGCTGTGTGTGACCCTTTAACAGGGATATCCCTCTAAAGCAAAACAAATTTCCAAAAATTAAATAATCTCAGTACTCCTTTCCTGCACAAATTCATAATGAATCCACTTTATAAAATAATCAACAATTACAATCAAATACTCGGAATGCTCTGGTAACATTGTCATAGGACCTGCAAAATCCAGAGCTACATTACCCTAAAGGTCTGTCTGGATAAGGTATAGATGGGATAGCTGTTAACTTAACCTGCTAATACTTATTAGATAATAAGCATTTGTCACACCCGTTGACAAAATCATCAACATTCTTATCAATGTGAGGAAAACAAAATTATTTCCTGAGCATTTTTTTTTGTAGCGGTTGACCCAAAGTCCCCCGGATGAGTAATATTTATAATCTTTAGATCTATCAGTTGGGGCAACAAGCTTCTTGACTCCATAGTAAAATTCTAGATTCTAAAGACAAGTATGAAAAATGTGCTAAAAACAAAGTATTTCTCCACTCATTGTTCTGTAATGGCCATCCATTACGCAAAAATCAATCACATTCAAAATGTAAGAATCTTTTTCCATTGCAGACTTCACTCATCTTCAGTAACAGTACCCTGGCATGTGTCCTCCATATCAACACCTGTCACTATACATTCTGATCCAAAAATGTCTTCATCCCTCCTATCTAATTCTTCTGATACAGGAAATCTAGAAAGGTAATCCACACTGACATTAGTCTTCCTGGGAAAATATCTGGTATCACAATTATATTGTTGCAACATGGATAGTACAAACACTGTTCTGGAAGACCCTGCAGCAGTCCCTTTCAGTCCCAACAAAAACAATAATGGCTTAGGATCTGTGCAGAGTAAAATGAGTGCCCCAGAGATTCTCTTTAAACTTTTCTATACACTATGCTCAGGCTAAGCTTCTCGCTCAATTGTACTAAACTTCCTCTCCATCTGACACCACTCTAGAAACAAATGCTATAGTACTGTCTACTTCATTCATATTTTGGCACAAGACAGCCCCGAAGCGGCCTGCACTGGCATCAAGCAGTAACAATCCAATCGTGGCTTGAAACAAAAGTTTTCATTTTGGTACCCGCAAAAGAATTACCTTTATCCCTAGAAACATTCCCTGTTGTTCTTCCCATACAAATGGTTGAATTTTCCTTAATAATTTTTTTTAAAGGTTCCAGGATAGTGGCATATTTTTGAACACACTATAAGACATATAAAAGATCTCAATTTATCCTTGTTATTAGGATACCCTACTTCTTTGAACACTTTGAGCAAATCATCTTTCGATTTAATTCCTGAGAAGGTTATCATGTGACCTAAATATTCTACAGAATTAGTTAAAATGTGTACTTGTCCTTTGCAACAGTCAAACCATGTTTGTTCACAATATTTAAGACCATATCCAGAAGGGAATTGTGTTCCTCAATCGTGTTAGCAAAAATAAGTATGTCAATCTGAAATGTCTGCACCCCAGGGAAATTCTTAAAGGAGCTATTCCTTAATTTTTGAAAAACACTGGCTGAGGATGCAAGCCCAAATGGTAATTTTAGATATTCAAAAGCACTTAATGGACTTATGAATGTGGTAAAAATTTGTGATTCTTTAAGCAAAGGTACTTGATGATATGTACTCTAAAGGTCCCTATGTCATTTCTTTATGAGGTCAATCTATTTTTAGAAACTACTCAACCCTTCTGGGAGTGGACAAAGAACAGGTGTTCTGTTCAGATAGAAACTGATTTAGCAATTAAGATGCCTTTAAATCTTATTCTTGTCACATCTGCTCTGTGTTCAGAGACAGAGGTCAAAAGTCAGTTTTTCTTCTTGCAATGCAAATACTTTTCCTTGTGACTGCAGAGTTCCAGGATTTTGTAAGGTGAAATGTCTGACCTGTGTGTGAGAATGGAAAGGCACTGGGTATCAGGTCTTTCCTAACACACAACATTTATATAACTAAGTCAACCTAACAAACATTTCAAAATATATTTCAGTAGCTGTGAAAGACCATTTTTTTGTCCTTGTGTAATGAAAACAATATTTTAATAGGATTAAAAAAAAGTCAGAACACTTTACTTGGTGATGTACAAAATGATGAATATTTTTTCTGAAACCTCATTTTCACAGCTTATTGTTAATACACTATACAGTTTTATCAGTAAAGCTGAAAGCTAGTGGGAAGGTTTATGAACGTTTCTTGGAAATTTACTCACTGTAAATGACAGTGCGATACCACATCATACTTTAGTGATATACATATTAAAAGTGAGTGTGTAAACAAACTGTGAATCACTCTTGCCCTGATGGCAAAGCTATAAGTCAACTAAGGTGCAGGTCATGCATGGATCTTGTGTTCATACTATTGTACTACCCCAACTTTGGTAGAAAACACTTGTGGGTATTTACTCAGACAACATCCACATTTTGAGTTATCCACATGACTGGAGTGTTAGTACCCGGTCTCAAAACAATTCCTAGTCTGCCTTAGTCTACGTAACCCATAATGTCATGATCACTCACTGTGACAATTTTTTTGTCAATTTTCTTCTTCCAGAAAAAACTTAACATACTCAAAATAACGTAATGTAATGTCACAATCTGAGTATCGTCATAAGCAACATCTCGAATGTCCGTTTTTTGTTTTTTTTTTTCCAACAAGCTATCACTCCAGAATGATTTAAGTGTAACCTCCGACAACATAGTGACTTGTGATCCAGAATCTGGAACTCCACATTTCTAATATTCACATTGCAAAATGAAGCTTTTTTGCTTGCTATAGTATCAGTTGATTCTGCTTCAGCACTTCCCTTCAACACATTCAATTTTTTATCCACTTCCACTGTCAAAATTGTAGTTACTTGTAAATTGTTAACTATATTGTTGATACTTTGTTCTGAAGCTACAATGTTGATGTTTTGCTCTTCAAACACTTTTTATATTATATTTTCCCTTACAGACTCACAACGTGTCCTATCTTTACGCTTATTACACTTTTTTCCTTGTGAAGGACAACTACTATTGTTTCCTAAATGATAACTTGACCCACAACTGTAACAATTTCCATTTTTCGATTTAGATTTGATATTCCTATCTGCAACAACTTGAGTTTTCTTTACTGCGCGAACACTCATATTCTCTTAATAACTACTAGTGCTTGCAAGCATTTTCACAGACTCCACAGATCTTTCAATACTCTTAGCAATGTTGATGGTTTCTTCTAGTGTGGAATTAGTACAACACAACAACTGTTCTTGTACTTTAAGATTTCCAGATGTGGGTCCCGTGCTCACTGTGCCACTGGATCCAAGCGAGCCTGGCTGATGAAGGGTGATACCCTGAAACCGGTCCCAGGACGCTTGTTTCCAGTCCAGGGAGGACCTGGCTTGGCAGTTCGTGCTGGACTTTTCCCATGAGGAACAGGGTCAAGACTGATTTGCTTATGGCTGGGTCCAAACTGGGGTGGCATGGTGAGCAAAAGAACGATGGATGAAACCCAGATGGGGTGAGTTTGCATTGTTCAGCACTCCGTCCATCATCCTTTTGTGTTGCTGATATATGCATGACATGTTGACCAAGTTGATGAGTACTAATTAAGGATTTGCATCATGCACACAATATCTATGAATAATGTCATTATGGCCTATGATTTATGCACAAGATACAATATATGTATATATTTTTATGTAATCCTGTGTGGAATCTTTTGTGGTGTGTTTATTGTGTCACTGATGGGGAGTGCGTTGCACAAACGCTTTACACATTGCCCCTGGAGGGAAGACTGATTGCTCTGTGCCAAGCTACCAGGGGCTGAGCACAGGTTATCTTTGGTGTATAACTGACTTGTCCTCATTAGACTGGTGGTTTCTGCCTGGCTGGGGTGAATACCCTAGCCAACCAGAAACCCCATTTCTAACACCACACAATTAAACAATAATGCGAATTTCCTTTGCAGGGAACAATTAATTACAAGCACCAATTACTGCTAGGCAAACAAATGAAACCAACGTTTCAATTCCATATTAGATTTCCCAGAAGTGCTTAAAAATAAGGAGGTTGTGAAATACGGCTTGCTGCTGACATGCTTATATATAGTCGATATACTACATATTAAAGATACAAATGACCCCTTTCAGACTGATGTGCGCGTCACCGTCACACACAGAAAAAATAACAACTATACTTCTTTGTTATAGCACAGAAGAATAGTGGTAATATTTTTGGTTGTCACTGTCATATAGTCTTTACGTTATATTTTTCTATTCTATACTTATATGGTGTGTGCATTACCCACACGCACCAGAAAACATTATGTCTTAATATGGTGTGCGCATCACCATTGACATATACAAAAGAATAACAATGCTTTCAAATGGATTGCGCATCACCGCTGACACTCAGGAAAGAATACCAATGTTTTCAAATGGTGTGCATACAACGTTGACACAATGTAGCCCTTCCAAAGCTGGCGAAGCTTATGAAATTCTATCACTTTGTTGAACGTCTCCCAAAACGTTCAGAAATGTGCTCTAGATGTTCCGTACATCACTGCTGGAAGCGCACCAACGTTGCGACGTTGATACTAATGACAGACAATGCAAATTTGAGTTTGCGCTACACTCTCCTGATGCCTCGCGCTGGAGCCAGTATATTTAACGATACAGCAGTGCTTAAATACAATTAATGTACTTACAAGCACCTTAAATTACCACTTGAATAGAGCAGTAACAATTACCAAATATACTGCTATTCCATATCCACTGTCATAAGTGGTCAGATACTCTGGACATCTAACTGGCACTGTAATCAACGTAGTCCAAAGGTACTCACAATCGTCGCCAAATTGCTGCATGCCAGTTCACTGAAATAAACATATGCTCCATTCTTCGATGTTGCTAGTAATCCAATTTATTCAAGTCAGAGCATAAGTACAGCAAGAGCCCAACAGCCAGCATCCCCTTTTCATCAAGTCAGGTACCAACCGTTCTCTAATGCTGGAGCAGAACTATGCCAGACCTAAGAGTGTGGAATGCAGCATTCTATGTGCTACCAGATTAAACATAGTACAAGGACACAACAGCGTGTTTTCTCACTTACCTATAACAATGTGTATATCGCAAACAGCATTCTGTACTTACAAAGGGGTCTGCTAGTTTGAGGTCCTGAGGAAAGCCACAAGACTCAGTGAGAGCTCAGGTGGCTGAAACAGGTAGACCACTATAATGGGGGGGGAGGGGGGGGGAAGGGGTTTCCCTAATCAATACCCGTTGACATCCCACCTGTTTTCAACCTTACCCTAATACTAGTTGAGACAATGAAATCTTTTTTTCTGGTTACTAAGTAAAGTTTATTAACCTAAGACAGATAGACTGATCCCACTGGAAATTCCCCCTCAGATGTATTTCCACCCCTGAGAGGTTGAGCACAATTCAGTTGGGCTTTGTGTATTTCTACCTGACAGCAAGATAAAAGGAACGCTAAGTGTTGGCATGATATGCCACTCTAAGTTAACGAGGAGGATATGTTGTTACCGACAATTCTTGAACATCATAATGGCTCAGTCCAAGCACTTTGGCATAGCGTTTGACATCGGTCCTTTGTGACCCCAGACAATCTGGGACCTTGATAGGAAGGAAGGGGAGGCCTGACACATCAGAAGGCTTGTGGAGACCAGACTGTCAGAACCCCATTCAGAGGGCCACAGGGAAAGCAGGAGGCACTGGACCCAACTGTAGTTGTCACCCTGATGTCCCAGGCCAACCCTACTATGGATCCCACTCAACTGGGTCAAGCACCCCTTTCTATACCTGACTCTCAGTTGGTATAGCGTAGGATGAACAGTCAAGGCTCCTTTGGTGAAAAGCACAGATACAAATCAGTAAACACAGCTCACAATTAAACGTGTGAGCAGAGAGAACAATAAATCAATGTCCAGTCAAATACCTGTTTTTGTATTAAAATAAGTATTTTTAATTTTAACTCTACACATGCATAGTAAACGACATTCAAAGGCAATAGCACAATCCATCATCAGGTCAGGGCTCTAGTATTTGTCAGGCCACTCCCTGTCCTCCCACCTCTAGTGCAACGGGTTCAATGGTATTCTCCATTCACACATGGCCACATTCAGGAAATGTAAACTATTAGGCAGTACTCAAGAGTTCTCCCCATGGACTCTGCTCATAAGGTCAGTCACTAACGTCTAAGGGGTTGCAGCACCCATGGGGCCCACTCTGGCGGCATGGAACCCTTTGGCAGTGCAGTGCACTCCTGCCCCGGGTCAGCAAAGTCGGGATGCATGCGATCACACGGAGCAGCACCTGGCAGACGCAGGCTCTCACCCCTGAGCCACACTGCTGTCTGGTTCTGACAATCAAAGTGGCTCCTGCTCCGGAGATCACACAGTTAGTTACTTGTCCTTCCACAGGAACGGATGGGGGGGGTAGCAAGGGGGGCAGAGGGGAGTTTGTGTATTCTTGGGCCAGCAGCATCCGTTTTATTGTTGGTTCTCCTTCAGTGCACAGAATTCAGGCTGGTCCCGCCTTGGTCACAGCAGAAGTGTTGCTGTCTTGGGCAGTGTCCCATACCTGTGGCCTTAGCACATCTGGTGGCCCCTCCTGGCACATGGGGTCACTACCCCAGCACTCAAAAGTATTGTGACGCTGACCTGATGTCAACAGCAGCCCCTCCTGGCATACTGGGGTCACCGAAGTAATACAGAACACAGTCGACAGCCTGATCAGTGCGGGTTTCTCCTACAGCACTCCTTGGGCAGCCCCTCCACGCATACAGGGGTTTACCAAATCAGTATGGCACACAGGCATTGGCCAGATCGATGAGGGAGCTGGTTTTTCACAGCACACTCCTTAGTTCAGCCTAGTGAGGCTAATCCTGGCATACGGGGTCACTCAATCGCTGCAGGAGCTGATTCCTCACACCTCGCACAGGGAGTCATTACATGAGAGATCCCTATGGACCTGGCTCACACCAGCGCTCTTCCCCTCCCTCACAAGACACATCAGTCTTAATGAGCAGGCAGGCACTATTGTCCCAGGTTCCAGGGCAGGTGATCTTAATTTCCCAGGATGATGTCCCCTTACCTAGCAAGAAGACTAGCAGGCCCAACCTGGTCACAGGCAGAAGCCTTGCAGAGTTTCCCCTCCTCACACAGGCAGTCTGGCTGCTTGGCAAATGAGAAACGTTTGAGGTCTCAGACCCCCCTCCTTATAGTCCTTTTCCATACACAAAATATAATTTAGGTTCTGTGTCTTTAAGGTTTTATGCTGAGGTTCTGCTTCTTTGAAATGGGCATCTTTCCTCTTTCGTCTTCCTTCTGAAGGATGTCTATCACAGCAGGCAGGACTCCAAAGCTGATTAACCCACAACAAGATTCATGGGAGTTACCCGAGTTCACACGTAGATGTCAGCCACATTGATATGTGAATCAAAAGGTTAATCTTTGGCCCTCAACCCTCCTCTTCATGATTTCTTTACCAGCCCCATCTCTCACTTTCTGAGATGTGCCCACGCCCCTTCCTTGTGATCTATCACTGAATCAAAAAGCCCTTTGAAATGCACACAGAGAGCCTGGCTCTCCCATCCCCAAGTGCATGTCCCACCCAGCTTACTGGAATGCAGCAATGCACAAATATGTCTGGGGGATTTCTCCATTACTCATGTTTACAGGCCTGACCTTCCCAAAATGAAACCCAAGGTCCGCAATATAATGTACTATTGGAGGCAATTCTTCATTCAGCGTACATCCACAGCACACTCATCACTCAGTATGGTTATCCTCATGTATTATACCACCACCAGCATACCCACATGCAGCACACGCACTCAGTGCACACTGTTTAGTACTGCTGTCTCAGCACTCTACGAGAGCATTGACATCTACCAAGTGCATGCTGTACCACACTTCACCCTTTGTGCAGTGTAGATCTTGTGAGCGCACATTCATTCAGCATGTTTCCACCACGCATGCACTTCCACATCAATCTAATGTAGGCCAATTACGCACATAGCAGTGGAACATCTAAAAAGATGTTTGAGCCTATAGGACTCACTCCACTGACACAGGGTTAAAGGGAGCTGTTCACTACTACTGATCACTACACTGTATGCTGCCACAACCTTAGCTCCTCGTGAAGGCAGTAACCTTCAACCACTATGAGGGCAGCACTTTGGGCACCCTTTAGAGTAAAAACAAGGCAGCAAAAAAGAAAAACAATTTACAAAAAAAGAAAAAACAGGTAACATCACAATTGGGCACTCAGGGCAGAGGTACTGATCTCTCCCCCACCACCAACTCTTCAGTACACTTCTGGACCTGTGGAACCTGCTAGGAATAAGGCCTGCGGTGCTGCTGAAAGGACTGCCACTCTGCTAGACTGCTGCTCTGAAGGACTGCTGTCCTGATGCCCTCTTGCCTGGGTAAGAAGAACTGGACTAGCATCTCTAAACCCAAGACCCCAAAGTGACTCCAATGGCTAGTTGGCTGGCCTCCTAATCAAAAGCTTTAGGGAAATAACAGGCTTCCAATAACATTGATTTCAGAACCTTTACTCTGCTATCATTGAGTCCTGTCTTCCCAAGCGATATCACCCTTGGAAGTAGGCCTAAAGAAGCTCTGTCAGCCCATTTGTGGATTCAGCAGAACCGAGGGATCTCCCACAGAACCAGCGCAACACCCCTAATCCTTGAAACACACTGCCCTTGGAACTGACGCATCACCTCTGCTGTGCAGACTTCCCCGACACAAGAACTTAGCATTGCTCATCAGAACTGCTGCCGTGGGACGCCCTCTCCTCGCCGGACCTCACATCATCACATCCTTAACATGGGACTCCGCATCTCTTCATAACCAGAATGTGTTCAGCAGACCCAAGTGAGTCCCTGTAGCTGGCCCACACTCCATCGCTGTCAGCCTGAACTTGTGAGTTTTCCCCGGTCTGGCACAACCAGATAACCACAGTTGCCACTTGGTGCTCGTTTCACCTAAGCCTTTAAAATGGCATATTTTGGTTCTACCGATCGGATTTTTGCTTCTGACTGATTTATTTATTAAAATGTATTTTATTTTTCTAAATTGGTGTGGGGTTTTTCTCGTGTTGTGTTTTCACTTTACTACTGCTTGAAGTTCAGAATAAATGATTTACAAATTGCCCCCAAGTTAAGCCTGACTACTCTGTGCCAAGCTATCAGAGGGTTAAACACAGGTTAATTTGGGGGTTGCTCATGTCTTCACACTGACAAGGACTGTGGTCCTCACCCAGTAACCCAATATCTTACATGTATCATGCCAAGGCTCAGGAGAAGAGGGTGCTGCCTGCAACTTTCAGTGCACCTGATCAAACATAAACAGGATTGATTATGAACAACATCCAAGAAAAGATTGAAACTGTCCTCTCGTCAGATTTTAAATCTTTTCCTTTTGTGTAGCTTTGACAAGTGTTTAGCCTTAGGACAGTACTTAGTACCAACTCTTTCAAGGTTTCCTTTATAATCTTGAAATCAATAGGATCTACCAGGGTTAAAGAGTTGATGCCAAGAACCTAGAAAGAATCGGGCACTACAGCCCTGAACAGTACTTCAGCCGTTTGAGGATTTTTAGGGGACTGGGTAAAACCTGAAAAAAACACCTATCTACCTACTCCTTCACAAACCTTCTGGAATTGGCACACAGCTTTAATTCTCAGGAAAAGGTCTATACCTATTATTAGAACAGTCAATTACTGAGACATGATGACATGGATAGTAGATAAGGCAGTTTACACAACTGAGAGTCAGCTAGGCAGCAATGTTATGTATGCGTGCACCAGTTACGAAGCAGTCCTGTACAAAGTAGCCAAAAATATTGTGAGGAACATGAAGTGTCATGCTTACCTAAGCCATTGGCCCCCAGCAGAAAGCAGTAGCGGCAAGATGCAATACAGCCTATAACCATACCTATTCCTAGACAAGGAACATTACATCGCATAATTTCATACTAATATACGAAGGTCCAGAGGGAAGTAGAGGGGTGTGCAAAACATCAAAGGCAAGGATTCCAGCAGATATGATAAACGGGAGGACAATGCTCTGCATGCATTTGTGCTGATGAGTGTGTCTCAAAATGACTCCAACCAACAAACTCAAGAGTG
The DNA here is from genome assembly GCF_031143425.1 of Pleurodeles waltl. NCBI lineage: Eukaryota > Metazoa > Chordata > Amphibia > Caudata > Salamandridae > Pleurodeles > Pleurodeles waltl. The sequence goes on along the minus strand of NC_090440.1, from coordinate 829,535,426 downwards.
AATGTGTCCAATTAAAAACCAGGTGAACTGCATAAATGGATGAAAGCAAAACTGGACAGTTCTGAATTGCGAAGCATATTCATCTGTTCTAACCTCTATTGGAAGAGGAAACATGACCTTCTGAAAGCACAGTATTTACTTGCTCCAAGCCCATGAATGTGTTCACCATTCCCTCTGCTAATTCACACAGGCTATCAAGCATTTTCGAAATTGGTCAGAACAAAAAAATAACATAAAATATGAGACACCTACAAAGTCAGAAACTCTAAAAAAATAATTAAAAAATAATAATAATAATAATAATAAACACCATCTCTTCTTATTAAAGCAAGGAATGCTGGTCGGGTCAGACAAATATGGAACAGTAGCCTTCAAAATTGAAGTGTTTTTCAATTAGCAGAACAGAAAGCTCCTACAGTCAATGGGAGAGTTGCTGGTGTTATATGGATGATGAAATCACAACCTGAATTAAAACAACACCGATACCTGTGAGTGGATGTAGGCAGGTTCAGTAGACAGGACTGATAGAAAATCAGTGGGTGACTGAAGAGTATGTTTGGACAGTGGTAGTAGACTTGACAATTTGCTGGGCAGTAGATCACCAAAGACGACTGCCTGATTTTCTGGAAGGATTAGTTTATGGTTGAAATACACAATAATGGCACGATACTGGCTGTATAAGCAGAATTGCAGAAGAGAAACAGGCAGGCAGAATAGCAAAAAGTCGGGCCAATGGGTCTAGCTTCCTTTTATGCTTTATGGTGATGGAAAATGCATAATAATCCTGTAGAAGAGACTCTGTTTTCTTGGTCAAGTGCATCTTATTTTAAGACTCATGGCCCTGACTTACTGCAATAAAAAAAACATTCAGATTTCTGTCTGTAGCACGGTAAGGCAATGCAATATTTTTCAAATGATCTGCCCCCAATAAGAAGTGGATGAGCACGAGTTGGAGGAAGACTTTGTTGGCAGACTGGTGTCCCACTAGATCTCTTGTTCTGGGAAACTATCCTGGTCCCCTGTCCTTCAACATTCTTTGGGAAATAGGTCTGGTCTCCCAGAGCACTATAATTTAGGTATAGTTTTGAACACATTGTTATCATCAAGCAAGCAGTCTTCATGAGAAATCAACGTTTTCCAGTTCATTAGTGTGGTGCCTGCAAATATGCAAATGTTCTGAGCCAAAGTAATACTTTTGGATCAAAAATAAAAGCATTTACCCTCCTTGAAAGGTTCAACAGAGTAGTTTTGGACAAACCTTTAAATAGAAGGTGGTACATTTTGACATTGCCATTGACTTCACTGACCAATGGTTGAGGCCACAAACTTCTAATCGTTCATCCAGTGCTTAGGGTCAGCAAAACCATAAATGCCCTTAGCTTAAACTTGCAGCCCAGGTAGCCCCTGAAGCAGCCAAAAAAGGCCAGTGAGTGGTTTCTTAGTGGCCCAACCTGAATAGCTTGCAAGTAAACACTGACAATGTTAAGCATGATAGTAATTTCAAATGATAATGTTCTTTTCCTGGCTGCTAGGCATTTCAGAGCTCAACGTTAAACTCCACACAGGGCGCTTCATATGTGCAGTTATGCAGTGGAGCTTGCTGTGAATAAGATGCACTGTTGAGACATGAACCGGGTTCAATGTGTTTAACCCTGCTTAGCTAAAACTTGCAATGAGGGAGAAGGTGAAATGCAGATTAAGTAGAAAAACACAAAGCTGCAGATTGCAGTAAAGAAACGACATATACAAAATTGTCTGTCCCATTACAAAGTTTAGGGAAGCCTCTAGTGTTTTAATGACACATTATTTATGGTGACTAAAAAGACGAGGGTCCTTGGAGGAGGTCTTGTGTTATCACAGTGTGTGCACTTTTGCATCAATTTATTCCAACCACCTGTGGATGTCTATTCACTTCCACAGTTGTTGTAATTCCTCAAATCTCAGAATTTTATTGATATCATAGTTGTCACAAAACCTGGATTCTGTGCCCCACTTTCATGTTTCACACAGCATGAATACTATGCGTCTCTTTCCACTGCATTTGTTGCAAGGCTTTACCTCTATCCTGTATCAAAGCAATTAAACATTAGTAAATAGAAGCGTTGCTGACAGCTCCATAACTTTCATTTGTGTTAGCATAACTGAACAATGAGTGACAACGTTAGTTTGCTTCAAAACACCGGGAATGGGGAAGCATGCGACTGACAGAGTGGACATTTCATCAGCCTGGTCACTAAGCTAGGCAGACTGTGAAAAATTACACTTTAGGGTGTTAAGTTTGCTTAAGGTAATGTTTTAAAGCTCATTTCACGTGTTTAGAATTAAGTATCATTTAATGAGTGGTAGATTGAAAGGATAAATCTGCAGAATGAGGGAGAAATGAGGGGCAAGTCTTTCATCCCAAGCAAAGGAATGTAAAGATCAACCGGTATCACTGATGAAATACTTACTTTCTGAACTATCTAGCCTACTCTATTACGAAAAAATCTGAATTAAACACAAAAAACGAAAGCATAGTTATCTTCTACAGCAACCAACTTGATGTTGTGAAGGACTTCACTCAAAAGTGGCTGAAGTAGTCACCTCCACACCATTGCTCTCACTCATTGCAGGCAAACTTTCTGTCTAGAAATGAAACTCAATAGGCATAAAAGAATGAAAGGACTGACCCGAATACTAGTGAGCTCTTTTGGGAGCTCTAAGACTGCAGACATTATAAGTTAGGCAGCAAACGGAACAAATAAACAGGCACTGGCAAAACCAATAGTTTTCACCTATGACTAGCTATTGCCTTTTTCATTGTTTTAGCCATGTTACACAACAGAGTGACTGCAGTGCAGCACTGCTGAAGGTTTTCAAAAGGTTTACAAGTTGCTGGTGGGGAGTTATTTCAGAGTGACAGAGGGCATATAACACAGAGGCTGAAGATTCTTTAACAAACACTACAACACAATAGCTTGCATAGCTGAGACAGATTGGCTTTGCAAATGCGTGTTGTAAGGTATTACACTCGCAGCTGCATGATGGCTGGACAAGGATAATGGCTGATCCCAAGCTTGGGAAATCCAGCAACACAGGAGTATTATGGGCATTAGGTACCAATGAAGTAATATCTGAAATGTATACAATCAAATGGGCAAAATTGCTTGACTGACTTTTTTTTAAATAAGAGCTCTATAAATAATAACTGCTAATGTAATCCCATTTTTGCAGCACTTCATGTATCCAGGTGCCATTAAAGTCCCACTTTATCGGCACTCAGTTTATCCAAGTGCCATTATAATCCCACTTTTGCGGTACTTAGTTTATCGACCTCAGAAAGAGGAGCAACGGAGACACCAAGCTGGATTCAAAACTGAGCTGCATGTTCGACACGCTCACCACAACAGGTTCATTAACCCACTAACCCAGGGGACCAGGCTCATGTCGGAGCAATGCTTTGTAGTGTTAAGCAACGTACGGATGTAACCCTAGACATCAACAGACCCCACAAAGAGAGAAGGCTGTCACTGGCACATTACAGTCTGAAAGGAAAGTTACGACACTGCACCATCTGTGTGGGCCCAATAAATCCTTTGTTCACCTCCAAGTGGCCCCAGACACTCTCCCCCAAAACCTGACTGACTCTCTCTCCCAACTTCAGAACGTGCTCAGTGGACGACTCTTAAAGGCGATTTATTTCTCACCGTGTGCGCTATATATACTACACAACAGAAAACGCTATTTCACTCACCCTTGCAACTGTGGGGTGACAGGGAGGCATGTTTCACTTGTTTGCTGGTGTCCACGCACGCAGAAAAAAAGGGATGCAACTTTTTAAGATAGCAAGTCACTAATGTAGGCATTTATATTTTAGTCAGTGTTTGAAATGGAAAAATTAAAGTGCAGGTACTCTGTGTCAGAGTACCTGCTTGTTTCCGATAAGTTTTTCTTGAGATTTGCCGGTACTCTCCCTCTCAAAATAAAAAAGTGCCGGTACTCAGTACCGGACAGTACCGGCCCATTTAAAGCACTGATTATGTTCCTACTGTTTCATCCACAAGGGCTCGGAAATAGCTGCTAGCTGCACGTAGTAATGTGTCAAAGAAAGACATCTATCTGTAAACCATTCAAAGGCCCCTTGTTTATATAGAACAGTAATCTCCAGGTCAATCGGTTTCTAGCTGTTGCAGTTTTGTCTTTTTCTCATCACATCGGAAGTGGCCATGAGTGTCACATATCACCGCTGAAGGCTGCACGGCTTCCAGGGTGTGCCTAATGACTGTGGCATGCGCTTTATCTATTGGTATCAGTTATGTATGATGTGCAGGATGAAACCCTAATAGTTCCACACTGGGGAATTTAGGTACTACATCAGATCGCATGGCACCTGGGTGCATGTTCAGATGAGGCAGGCGGTGACTGCTCTCTCACATTTTGCAGCCTGGCGAGTTTCAAGATTCTAATGCCCCGCCAGGTGTTAGTGCCTATAAGTGACTCCGTTCGCAGTGTGTGCTGTATAAGCTCCCTCAAGACATAGGCTGGCCACCACCATCCTGGTACTGCCCTCGGGGAAGAAGTCCTATAGTGATTGGAATGGAGCGTTCATTACCACTAAATATCCCAAACCCAAGTAGGCACGCCTGCTCAAATTCCTTCATATTGGCACCCTTTTCCTCGGAGACACAAACTGCCAAACAGCCCACAGTGCAGGTGACTTATGATTTGGGAGAGATAAAGAAATATAAGTACAGGAGTTAATTTGACGATCACTTACATTTACCGTTCACTACCAGATTTCTTTGCAAATATGAATGGAAATGTTTCTAAATGTGAATAGCGTGGTAAAAATATATGGACTAATGAAACCGACAATCAGCTCTGGCACTTGTACCCAAAATGTAATGCTTACACAAAGAAAAGAGGGTATACTAGGTAGCCGTTTTTGACATGGTTGGCAATGTGTCCTTTCTGCAGGATCACCCAAGATTTTTGCCTTCTACAGCTGAACCCTGATGTATTGGAATTTGGACTTTGTGCACTTTACCCCTGCTAACCAGTAGTAAGGTGCTTGAGTTCTCCCCTCCAAACATGGTAAAAATGGTACACACCTAATTGGCACCATTAATTTACTTATAAGTCCCTAGTATATTGTACCAGATGCACCTAGGGCATGCAAATTAAATACTACAAGCGGGCTACAACACTCATTGTGCCACTCACAAAAGTAGCACTGAAAAAACATGTCTCAGGCCTTCCGTTGCATCCTGCAATGCAGTCTTAAACTGCCCTTTTCACCAGGCAAAATATACCTCTGGCAATGCCTAAACCATCCTTTTTAATACTTATAAGCCGCCCACAGGGCACGCCCTAGCACGTGTGTGGTACTTACAAAGTAGAACATAGACATTTAATGTTTTACACGTCCTAGCAGCAATATAAATCGCAGAGTGAAAATGTTTTGGAGCCAGGGTGCTGCAAAAGCTCAGGTTTTTCCAGAGTACTGTTTCCAAAAAGAAAGTGCAGAGGCCCAAATGGGGAGCAAGGTATAAGAGGTTGAGGAACTTCTCAAAGGGTGGACCAGTGGATAAGGGGTTACCTGCTCTAGGAGAAGAGCACCTCAAGACTGGCCCTGGTGAGGACACATTTGACCTGGAGGTGCTGCCTGTGCTTCCTTAGAGACAGAAGACAGGAGACCTGTAAAAGGCAAGCCATGCATGACACAGACAGTGTCACCCTTGAGGTAGGCAGAGTTTCCTCTCTGGAGGACCTGGCTAGCCATGCACTTATTCAGCCACAGAGTGCAGAATGTAGGCTGGGAAGCTAGTCTCAGAATATCACCCCTGCAATGGCAGAAGGGAGAGTGACAGTAGAGTACCTATCACCCAGGGCCCTTGCTCCCCCACAGCAAAAAACCTAATAGGCCTGAAGGACCTCATGAGCAAGGTGCTGTGGGGATGGAGTCTCCTTGCCAGCCCCAAGGCGGAACGTCAGGTCTGCCCAAGGCCCCAGGTTGAAGCCTCCACCTGGCAGCGGAATGCCAGGGATTAGGCTCTGACCCTCACAGCTGTCAGTGTCCTCTGCTCATAGCTGTCCTTATTAGCAGAGTTTTATGGAAGAACGCCTCGAAGACCAGGAAGGGCACTCAAGATGCATTAACTTCCAATTGACTAGCTACCCAGAAAGAGTGGAGGACCCATTGGCCAAATTGTTTTTGGAGGAGTAGATCACATAAGATTTGCAGCCACCACAACATTCTAAATTCTTCTTGATAGAAAGAGCACTCATCATTGGTGGTGCCGCCTGGGGCTCCGCTCCGAGCTCTGATAGCGAGACTGTTTAACTACAGAGGCCGAAATACTATCCTGAAACATCGCTGCAAAGATGTGGCTGGGGAAAGGCTAGAAACTATAGCAGAAGCAGCTAAAGGGCCCTGACAAGCATCCCAAAAATCCCAAAAGGGACAGACGATGCCCCTGTGGACCGGGATACCCTCAGCACATGCTGGAGGGCCACTGGACGCATTGTAGTACAAACCGATGGCACCTGGGGATTAATAGGAAGATAAAACATCTGAGTGCCTGGGATGCCAAGCCCAGTGCAGCTGCTGTTACTGCGGATGAGCCCTGACTAGGCTGACTGCACCCACACTGTGCCAAGGGGGCTGTGGCTGCTAATGGTATATGGACAATTTACACTCAATAAGTAGTCAATGTACTGCAGCCAATATATACATGAAGGGATTTAACTGGGCCCTACACACGACTGATCGAATTGGCAGTGCTGTTATGACCATTTGGTGGTGTAAGACACATTTATTTGTGTGAGGAGGATTGAGTGATATAAGTTCCAGCCTTGCACTATCCTGCTTGCTGCCTATGCAGTGGGAGGGTGCAGATGCCAATGGGAGGTATTTTTCTACAGTTCAACTAGATTGTTTGTTGTTCTAAATCCTTATAGGAGCAGTTTACTGAAGTTAATGGGGGGAGGGGGGGTGTTGGAGGTATCCCTTTTTATCTTTACTGTTTATATGGAGCAAGAGGAATCAAAAACACTACTCATGGGTGGAAGGGTGCTGTTGGGATGTTATACAGTTGTTTTATGTCCAGGGTCGGATCACAAAGATCAACACACATAGTAGATTAGTGGACAGAGCAAGTCGCATATTAAGACACAAATGTTTCTTAGGTGCCTACTGCCGATCTAGATAGTGACAAGCCCTTCTTATGGGGAGCATATATAAAATTCTAACCCGGAATGTTCATGGACTTAATACCTACAGCAAATTATGCAGTAAATACTCATATCTCAGTCAATACAGAATCAGTACAGCACCATTACAGGAGATGCACATCTGTGGAGAGGATATATCTAAGATCTGTAAGAAAAGGAGAAGATTGATATATGCAACATCCTACTCCAGATACAAAAGAGGGGTAATCGTTTGAGTGGCTCCCAACATCCAGTTTCATCTGAAAGATACTGTGGGCGACACACAAGGCAGGTATTTGATATTAATGAGCACACTGAACTCACAAGACATGTTTGGTAAATCTATATGCCCCTAAAACAGACCAGGGCAGGGGGTTTCTTCCCTGGGCTAGTGCAGGAGTGAACTCAATCTCAATTGTGTCTTAAATGGTACTTCGGACAGACACCCACCAACGAACTATGTTAAGCCTAACATGACCAGTAGCCTAGTAGATGCAATGGAAGGCCTAGTTTAGTAGATCTGTGGGGGGTGGCTTTACAACCTACATCTAAAGCTTTTTCCTATTTATACACGGGTCACAGGCACATATAGTACATTAGACTAATTCCTGGTTCAATATAGCCATAGCCACAAGTGTGGAAGTGCGGGGTATTTGGCAAGATATCTGTCAGGCCACTCTCCTCTAATAGTTATTTTGCAGGATGAGGCATACAGAGGGTGTCATTGTAGCGCCTTCAGACGGATGCCCTAACAGATGCTGAATTTTCCCAGTGGCTCGCTGATCCAATACACAGCTATTGCATGACTTATTCAAACACTGCACTAGCAGGGCTGTAGGATGGGAAGCACTTAAAGTGGTTATACATGGAGAAGGTATGTCATGGGTAGATAGAGTGAAAGAACTGATCAGTCTCTGTGTGCACAAGTAAAGCAACTAATAGACCTGTAGATGTCACTGCCCACTCACCTACAGAACTTGCCACACTGGGCAACATAGAAGACTTACTGACCCATGGGATAAGCTGGATAAATTTAATATGAGAACTTATGGATGATGGCTGTGGAGGGAAAGAGACAAACATAGCCATTTACCGGCATGGTTGCTTAAGCCTGACGCCACATATATGCCCACAACCTCATATTCTATACTTAAGAGGGCATTAAAAGATTATTATCTCAACACATATGCAAACTCCACGCACAGTGCCAAACCGTGGACACCCATAAATTAGCCACATTAATCACTAGTCTCTGCCTCACTGAGCAAAGAAGAAACCACAGCTGCTATTAAAGACTTACTGACAGCCAAAACTCCTAGAGCGGATCCCTGCCTGCAAAACATGATCAATGTTACAAGGGCCCAACGGCAGACAGATTGCTGGCAGTATATAAGGTGACCTATGAGGCGGGAGTATAGCCTGCTTCTATGAGGGAAGCACAGATAATTTTCGTTCCCAAGCCAGATAGAGATCCGATGAACATCTCCTCCTATCACCCACTCTCCAGGTCAACGTGAATGTTAAAATTTTAAGTAAGGTCCTGGCTAGTCTTCTTCTTGAGGGCCTTACAAGGCTAGTCCACAAGGAATCAATGCAGTTTAATACAACAGAGGCACACTTCACAATATATGCAGTCCAATACATGTACTATACACGGTGGCCAGATCAGATCATAATTACAGACTGGCCCTACTCAAAACTGATCAGGTCTCCAACTCAGTCTGCTGGACCTATATTTTGGAAGTGCTGTGGGATATTGGTTTTGAACTGATCCACCTGTTGTATGCCAAGCCACTGGCACAGGTTAGGACCATCTGCATAGTCTCTACACAATTTGTGATGGAGCGCGGGGTGCAACAGGGCTGTCCGCTATGGCCATTACATTTTGTGCTTGTGATGGATATGCTGGCCTGTAAACTGCAGTGTGCGCTCAACTCCAGGGGGATATGTATCGGGACCACCACCCAACCCAAGTAGTGTCCATATAAGTGGATGATGCCCTGGTATATCTCCAATATCTGACATAATTCAGTTCTGATCCTGCTGTAGGCTCTCCCTGAACATTGGGAAATCTCAGGTCTGAGCATAAACTGTAACAATTCCAAATTATTCCCAGTGGGGAGACTAAGAGAATTGGGAGTTGACAAATTCTTTAGGCTGGGCACACCCTGGGTGACTTCTGACTTTGACACAGACTGAACAAGATGCAGGTGGTCTTCCATTCAGTTCTGGAACTTGCTCCTGTTACGTTATGGACAGAGTGGCTGTGGGAAAAATGGTATTCCTGCACAAATGTCTCTACATACTATAGGGGTCCACCTGCATGATTCCTAGACAGACTGAGCTTCTCAATCAATTATTGATAAATCTGAGGCCTTTATGGGGTCACGTGGAGCTCCCGTCATGCTCAGTGACTGAGAGCCCCGTAGAGCAGCAGGCAGAAAGATGGCTGGCGACATCATGTCTTTTCTTAGATGATCCAGGCCGACACTACGGTATCGCCCAGATTCACGGTAGGGGGAAGCTGGGCTCAATGCAAGATGTGAGCGGTGCGGTGAGGTTTCTCGGACCGGCTGGAGCGAGGAGTAATCAATACACGGACGGCGGTCCCCTTCCTGGACGCGTTAAACTAAAAACTAAAAGAAGAAATAGATATGTAATGGGGCTGTGCATGCACTGTGAGGTTGGGGTTTTAGGCTGGAAGTCTGTTTTCGTTTCAGGAGTATGTGAGGCCAGTAGGCACCGTAGAACGGGCATGAGGGAATGAAGAGGAGGAAGTTACTTATTTCAATATTACTCCAATATTGTACAGACTGTTCAACATGGTTACAGTGCTATATCTCTCTGCGCATAGAGCTATAAAGTCTTGCAAAGCCCTGAAAAGCTCGAAGAGCACATGAGGGGCTACACAGTGAGAGACTTTATATATATTTTTTGGTGTGGCGGCATCATTCAGCGTGCACCCTTACCGCTGCAAGTTGGAGAGCCGTGGAGCTGGAGTGCTTGCACTAAACTAACAACTTATAACCATAGTTGTTTAAAATACTGTGGTACTTTGTGAAGCCAGCTGTGTGCTTAGCTCTGTAAAGCTGGAAGTTCAATATTAGGGGCTCCATTGAGTGAGACTTTGTGGAAGGGAGAAGAAGATTTAGAACAGCTGTTAAAGGGCTAAATGGTTAATGGTCAATGGAGACTGTATAGGCTGAACCAAGCGAAGCCAGCTGCGCATTTACCCCTCCAAGAAGCTGGGGCACTGCAATGTGTGAGACTTTCTGGAGATTCTGTGGGGACAATTTTAATTTCGACGAGGCCAATAAATAAAAGGGGTCTAATTAGCCTGTTATAGCAGCACAATAGGTATGTTTGTGGGTATAGGGGTGAGACAGATGCAGTTCGCGCCAACGCGGATGCGGTTTGTTGCCCCCCCCCCCTAATTTCCATGCAGGACTTTCTCGCTAGTAGCACCACCTGCATTCTCTTCTTACCGTCTCTTGCCTCACCCTACCCTAGTCTAATCCACCGTACCGCCTCAGACTCTTTTCTACAATGAAACGCATGGCACACAATCTGGGGTTTAAAGCACTCACAACGGGGAAAATCCCGACGGACCCAAATCCAAGGCTTTGAATATGACTCCTGCCACGAGAAGGCAAAGACATAGCTCTGAGTACCAAGAACTAGCTAGGGGGGCCCATGAGAGAATCCATATCACCTGCCTCACCAGTTCAGTCTGAGGGTCAAGAGCAAGTAACATCACGGCTAACGTAATTTGTGCATTATTCTCTCAGGCCTCCACCTCTTCATTGAATAATCCGACCAGTGAGTCTCATACTTCCTCACCAGTTCCAGTTGCAGCTGGTACCCCCTCCCTTGCTCTATCTACAATCACCCTTCAGCCTAAGGAGAAACCTGCCTACCCCTTGTTCTCTACTTTTAGCAGCAACCTTAAAGGGATACCAAAGGCAATGGAAGAGGGAGGGAAAACAAGAGCAATCTCTCCCAATAAAGAAATTGCATTGGGTAGCAGACTACGCCCCACCATGGCTTCAAATTCCAATTCAGGAGGCCCCTGCCCAGTTGTATCCAACTTCTTATCACCTAATACTAACACCCTGCTTGAGTTCTAGTACTCTTAATCCGGCCAGCTCGGTCAGTTCAATATGTAGGCTAACAGGTATCCCCTCAATGAAGGAACTGATGGGTCAGATTCTTGAGGAGCTACGAGCAATAAAACTATCCCAAGAGGAAGCTTGCAGGGAGACCAAGGACCAGCTTAGCCAATTAAATACCCATCTAACCCATCTCTCTACACGAGAATCTCAAGTGGAGCAGAGGGTATCAAATATAGAAGATGCTGAAAAACATCATCTCAGATCGAATCGGAACTTGAGGAACTTCAATTAAAGTTGGATGAGATGGAGAATAGGTCTCAGCGCTCGAACCTTAGGTTCGTAGGGGTCCCTAAAGAGCTTGAAGCAACTACTTACGTGACCAGAGTGGTCTCGGATCTCATCTACAAGTGTATCCTTCCAGACAAGGCAAGAACTGAGGAGGATCTTTCACTCATGCGGGCACACAGTGTACCATTTACGCGTTCTGCGAACTCAAAGTATCCCCGTACTGTTCTGGTCAAATGTGGAGATTATAGGATCAAGGAACTAATCCTTTCTAAAGCCTTAAAAATGAGGAACTTTTACTCTGGTCGACAGTTTCAGCTTTTGCGTGTTTTCTGATATGTTTATGGCAGCTGTCCACCATCGTCACAAATTTGTTGGAATGATAGACGAGTTTAAGAGACTGGGTGCTCCAGCTGGCATTGTGCAACTAGCTAAACTCAAATTGTCCATAAAGGACCAGCGCATAACTTTCAGGGGGGTACAGGAAGCAAATTACTTTTTAGAACTGTTTAAGAAAAAACAATGATAGGGTTTCATGGGGAGGACGAGGGAAGGAAGAGGAAGGGGGGATGTTTATTATGGTATTCCGTTATTAGGGTACATTTCATACTGAAGCGCTATTTTTTTATTTCTTTTTTGGCTCCTCTGTTTCCTCTGCCCTGCTGCCTTGCTGCTCTTCTTTGAGATCAAGGCTCTAGGAGTGTCATGACAGCGCACTCTGTTTTTGGGTATATGGGGGGGGGTCTAGGAGCGGGGGGGTGGTTCACAGTGTAGTGGGGCCATGACGGGCAGGACCTGCTGGGGAAAGGGGGGGGGGGAAAGGAAGAGTCATCCTCCATCTGGTGGGGGGAGTTTTGCACTAGGGTGGGAGAAAAGACCAGACGACAAAGCAGTCAACAAATCAAAACAAAATATGTACACAGAGAGTTAGCAATGATTTTGGTACAGGATGATTGCACCTGGTAAAAGAGGGTCAGGGAGAGCAATAAGCGAACTAAGGGTTATCTCTTGTAATATCAATGGTGCCAACAACCATGTTAAGTTCACTGCTATTCTCAATTGGCTAAGGGCCTCGAAATCACAGATTTTTCTCCTGCAGGAAACACATTTAAAATGCCATAACAAGCTCCCAAAGCTTCCTACATTTATCGCTCAGGCCTATTAGGCATCAGCTAATGCCATTGTACGAGGGGGTTGCTATATAGGCGTCTCAGGAATTTCCTGGGAAGGTGCATCAGACCCAGAGAGACCCGCAGGCACGGTGGGTAGTAATAAGTACTCTTATCTCCAATGATCATATTCATTTTGTGAGTTTTTATGGCTCTTTAGAAGACGATCCAAGCCCCCTTCAGGGCCCCTATAAGCTTTTGAGCTCATCATTGGTTGAGATTTTAATGTTATTCCAGATACCCAATTGGATTCATCTCGTAAAAACAAAAAAACAAAAACAGAACAAAACTAGAGTTTCCCAGTGGTTGGGTAAGATCATTTCTAACTTAGCATTAGTCGATGCTTGGAGGTCTGACCACCCGCAGGATCATCACTATACGTTTTTTTTTCAAAAAAATATAATACAGCTACCAGAATCGACTTTATTTTAACTTTGTTTCTTTTTCCACCAAGTAATTCCTCTATTTATGGCAATCCATTCTCGGATCATTCAGCACCTCAGGTCATCCTTAATCTGCATTGTGAGATGGGTGTTCGTCCTCGCTGGAGCTTTGATAAGTCTCTTTTGGCAGACGAAGGATAGGTACAGATCCTCAAAACCTCCGTTACCGATTTCCTCGAGAATAGTAAAGGCTCAACCTCCCCATTATCCATATAGGAAGCCCTCAAAGCATACACAAGGGGATAAACTATATCCTACAAGGCTTTTACAGGCAAACTAAATAAGCAAAAGGTAAGGGGGCTCCAACTGGGACTGAATCAAGCACAGAGAGCCCTTCTGACCTCCCAAGACCCAAGGGCATTCACAAGAAGGAGTGAGGCCCAGGCCAAGTTAAGGGATTGCTTTGTATCTCTCACGTTAGTCAATCAACATACGTCTGCAGAGTTGGTATGAGGAAAGTTAACATGTAGGCAAATTTCTGGCTGGGTCTGTGAAAAAAAACAAAAAAAAAAAACATCAAGATCCTATCAAATCTATCTTTGGTGAGGGGGTAGGCATGCTCGTAAATTATACGGAAGAGATTGAAAGTGTCTTTTTGTCTCACTATGCAAAAATGTATTTGCACACGCTCCCAGATCAATCAATATCTTGATCCAGTGATTCTGTCAAGAGTAGACAAATCTTCAAAGGCAAAACTGATATCACCTAACTCACTGCTTGAAGTAAAGGAGGCAATTATGGCCTCATCGAACGGGAAGGCCTGTGGGGAAGATGGTCTTCTGGCGGAAGTCTATAAAATTCTTGTAGATCAAATAGCCAGGTGTTTAATCATTCTTTTTAATGAAATCCTTCAGGGGGCAGACATACCTGCATCCTTCACAAGGGCCACAGTGATTAGCGGCTACATGTACGTAGCATTTTGTACATCGCAAACAGTGAATCGGGCCATTTGCGACGTGCAAAATGCACTTTGGTATGTTGAAACCCATTTTTGCGATTCGGTAAACTATTTACCGAATCACAAAAAGGGATTGCGAGGCGCAATTAGGAAGGGGTGTTCCCTTCCCAATTGCGAGTCACAGTCCCATGTATGATTGTTTTGTGACCGCAAATACGGTCGCAAAACAATCGCAGTTAGCACCAGTGTCACACTGGTGCTAACCCATTCGCAAATGGGAAGGGGTCCCCATTGGACCCCTTTCCCTTTGTGAATGGCAGTTAAAACTTTTTTTCAGAGCAGACAGTGGTCCTATGGACCACTTCCTGCTCTGAAAAAAATGAAACGTAAATGTTTCATTTTTGAAATGCATCTCGTTTTCTATTAAGGAAAACGGGCAGCATTAAAAAAATTAAAAAAAAAAAAAAAAAAAAAGGCTTTATTTAAAAGCAGTCACAGACATGGTGGTCTGTTGTCCCCAGCATGCCACCATCCCTGTGAGGGCAGCCATTCCCAAGGGGGTCGCAAATTGCGACCCAACTCATGAATATTCATGAGGTAGGGCATTTGCGACCCCCTTGCGAATCGCAAACAGTGTCATTGACACTGTTCAACCTAAGGTTTTGCAACTCGCAAATTGCGAGTCGCTCTGACTCGCAATTTGCGACTCGCAAAACACTTATTTCGTACATGTAGCCCTTGCTTCTTAAAAAAAGATACGCCACCTCACTCACCTGATTCTTTTTGCCCAACAAGTCTTCTACATTTTGACTACAAGCTTCTACCCAAGATATTAGCTCAAAGACTGGCCTGAGTCGACCAAAATTTAATCTATGAAGATCAGTGTGGCTTTTTTCCGGGTAGGCTGTTGGCAACTAACACTAATTTTCTAATTCAGGCAATAGATTATTATTCTCACAATAACAAACCGGCGGCTATTATAATGTTGGATGCAGAGAAAGCTCTTGATTTAGTGCAATGGGAGGTGCTCAGTATTTTAGCAAAGTTCAAGTTTCCTAGACAATTTATTCAGACATTGCGAAATCTTTACTCTAAGGCCCAAGATAAATTTGTCAATTCACACATAGCAGGCGTGAAGATACAGTGTGAACTTGTCCCAGACGCTTTGGGTAATCTGTTTGGTACTACGGGTCAATATGAATTAACAATTCAGGCGAAACAGCTATTTATAGCATCATTGATCGCAAAATCTTTAATTCTACAGGCCTGGATGTCACCTATTTCTCCTACATTCAGAGCTTGGGAGGGGAAAATGAATGCGGTGCGCTTTAAGAAAAGTTATATGTACAAAGACTAGGCGGAGTCTGCAAGTTCAAGGGTATCTTGGGTCCAACGTTTGAAGGAGAAGATATATCCATGAACGTATAAAAGACGATACAATTGTGTTTCTGCACGGATATTAGGGGTACGTGGTAATAAGGTTTAGTGTGGTTTGGGGGTGTTTTTTCTTGGGGTTTTTCTTTTGTTTATTTAATTTTTCTTGTTTTTTTAATGTTTCTGATGAACTGTAATCCTTTATTTTGCTCCATAGTTCTCATAGCCCATGTCTGCTCAATTGTCAACATCCGGGCAGTGCGCACTCTATGGGCGACTGGAATGCAAAAACCCAGCACGTATGAGATGACGTAATTCATGCATTATGTTGATATGCTGTTGTTTAACTTTTGCATTGCAGAGTTTAATCCTGAAGACTTATATTTAAAGGTGCTTGTAAATACTGTTCATTTGCAATGTATTGCTGCAGGCTTTCATAGTGTGCCAGGGTGTGGTCCCTTTCCAGGGCCTTCTAAAAGCTTTCCCTGCAGCATGACTGGGTGTGGTTGTGGGCTGGGCCAAGACTCTATAAAAGGGAGCCAGCCCAGCTCCACGTGCTCACTATTCAGAGGTCCCGGTGCAGAGCAGCAGCAACTTCCTGAGTTCCTGTTCCGGTGGCCTATTTTGATCTTCCAGGCCTCGCCCTTTCACTTGGCTGGGTGATTCTTGACAAGGGCGGTAAGACGGAGTTTGGGCTGGGCCCCCGACTCAGTTATCAATGACGCTAAAGTTCTTGGGCCGAATCTTTACATGATAAGTGATTGGACCCTAGTGCATGTGAATGTGCGCTTGGGCGTTTCATGGCATTTACATGTGCCTATTCGAATCGGCAAGACGCGCAATTCGCTTTTTGTGCTTTAACCCTTGATATTCATTTCGCGCTACCATTTCTTGGCAGTTAAATGGTGGCATTCGAATCGTCAAGACGCGCAATTTGCTTTTCGTGTTTAACCCTTGGTATTCATTGTGCGCAACCATTCTCTGACATTTAGAAGGTTGTATTCAAATCGGCAAGACGCACAATTCTTTACTCGCGTACAAATCTAGATATTCATTGCGCGCAACCATTTTCTGGTATTTACAAGGGTGTATTCAAATCGGCAAGACGCGCAATTTGTTTCCTGTGCTTAATTCATGTTACTCATTGTGCGTGCTATCATTTCTTGGCATTCACATGGTGGCCTTCGAATCAGCAAGACGCGCAATTCCTTTTCCTGTGCTTAATTCATGTTATTCATTGTGCACAACTATTTTATGACATTTACGAAACTCTTGTGGAAATCCGCGATGTGCGCAATTTGTGTTCTGGCATTCTAAAGATCTAATGTGATAGAATTCTGGATGTTATATTTAATGTGCATGTAGGGTCTCTAGTACAATTCTTATTGTTTTCCAAGGAATATTTTTGGAGAGCCTGATCTTCATGTAATGAGATCATGTTTGATCTGGGACATTGTTCTGGAAAGTTCTAGTATTCCTAGAACAGTATGTTTTCAATTCATGAAAATTCCATATGAAACATTGTACTAACCATTTTTTGGTTCTTTTCCAGGTACCTAGATTTAGTAAGGTCTAATCAGAGTCTAGTTCTAGACCATTTCATGTTTGCTTAGTTTTAGGTATTATTTTGTGTTCCGAATATCACTGAACTCTAGATTCAACAGTGTGTTTATTTCATGTTTCAAGTATCACTAACTTTAGGTTCAACAGAGTGTTAATTTATGTTCAGAGTGTCATATAACTCTGGACTCAATAGAGTATTATTTCATGTTCCAAGTATCATTGAACCCTAGATCCAGAGAGGTTTTATGAGTCTAAATGTGGTTTTGAATCTGATGTTGTGTTGTTTTAACTTTTGCTTCCTACAGGTCTCCTTCCCAGCTGTCCCCTTCCTAGTCCCCTCTTCCCCTCTAGAACTCTTAGCCTCTGTGATTCATCTATCAGAGTCTTGGAGCTGTTCAGTGGTGGACGTGTTGGGAACATGCGCAGACCCCGAGGATCTGGTGACTGACATCAATAAAAAATTTTAAAAAAAGATAATTCTGATATGGGCAGGCACAAGGAGCAGGGTTAAATAGGATATACTGAAACAGAAATGGAGGCAAGGTGGGTTGGAAAGCCCTGACCAGGAACTGTAGTACATGGTAGTCCAGCTGCAGAACAGAGTCCACTGGTTGGACAATGAGGACAACTGGAAGAAACAACTACTTAGTGGCTCTCATTCAGATAAGCCACTCACTACTCTACTAATGAAGGGACAGGGGCCCTACATAATCATCTTTACATGATCCAACATCTGTCATATCTGGGAAAATAGAGATTATAAAAGTAGTTAAAAGTCCGCCTTTTGGAATAGACATGCCAGTCTGGAATATTATCCTATTCATGCAGATAACCACAACTATTTCAAAAGACAGATGGAAAAGGGGAGGGAATGCCTAACCCTAATGGACTTTTATCTCAAGACACATTTATCTCATTCAAGGGGGAAGCAGATAGACTGAGATTAACACAGGCCAGTTCCTCCAGTACACAAAGCTACAGCCAGAGGGATATGACTTATTTTCCGGAGGCCCCACAACAGCCATACGCAACGACTATGCTGCCAACCCTGCCCCGCTTCAGACACCTAGGCTCTAACTTATGTCGCTCATTACAAGCAGACAAACTAACATTCATTCCGAAAATCCAGGACAGGTGGTGGCACTTTCTGAATGGCAAGCTTACTAACACAGTATGGTTGAGGGTGCGCCAGGGGAGCGGACAGTGTCCTTGAATGCACTCTTCAAATTAATACAGCATAATTACATTCACATGACATACTGCACTCTGGCGAAGCTCCATAAAATGTACTCGGCTCAATCCGTGAGTTGTGGTAGGTGTGGCCTGGACTGAGAGCATTTGCTTCACAAAGTCTGGCACTGCCCTATCGTACATGCTTTCTGTTTGTAGATAGCTCACTCAAAAGACAATATGTAGCAGGCGGCTCAACCCCCACCTAAAACATTACTTACTAGATATCATACCGTGAGGAAGAGGAAAACTGAGAACAAAAGATTTTTTAAACTGGGCACTTTACTGGCCAAGAGCAGCATTGCTATACACGGCGCAAGCTTTAAAGTGCCCTCAAGGAAAGCCAGGATCCACAATATGTTAGAATGGACTGCTGCAGAAGAATGGAGCATGCACCAAAGAAGACAAGATGAAAAGCTACCAGACAACTATGTGGAGGGGGCAGCGAAGCTGCAGGCCGTCACCAACTTACCTGGAACTAGGCACCAATGAGGTGAAGGATAAAAAAAACAAATAAAAAAAACACACACAAGGATTGGCAAAGCCAATAGGCCTTGCCTACACAAGGGCTATCAGCTTTGGCAATTTGTTTTGCCTTGTTGTACACCAGTATGGCTGCTGTTGAGTAGAGGAGAGCAGAGTTCAGCAGCAGAGTGTTGTAGAGTGGATTGAGGTGGAATAGGGAGGAGTGGGTTGGAGCAGAGAAGGGTAGACTGAATTAGGGTAGAGTGGGGTGGATTGAAGTGGGTGGACTGAAATGGGGTGAGGTGGATTGAACTGCGGAGATTCGAGTGGGGTGGATTAGACTGGATTGTGGTGGGTTTGGATTGGAGTGAAAAGGCTCAGGTGAGGTTCACTGGATTGGAGGGGGTGGATTCACTCGATTGGAGGAAGCCTAGAGTGGAGTAGAATGAGGTGGATTGGAGTGGGGTGGACTGAACTCTGATGGGGTGGGGTTCAATAGAGTGAAGTAGGCTGGATGGACTGGATCGGAGTGTGGTGGACTGAACTGGAATGGGGTGGATGGGAGTGGGGTGGGGTGGAGTGGTCTGGAGGGGTGGACTGAATTAGAGTGGAGTGGAGTGGGGCAGATTGCACTGAGGTGAGGTGAATTGGATTGGGACAAGGTGGAATCGATTGGCGTGAGGTGAATTGGACTGGAGTAGGGTGGACCAGATTGGGGTGGACCAGATTGAGGGGAGTGGAATGGACTGGATAAGGATGGGGTGGGGTGGGTTGAGATGGGGTGCATTGGACTTGAGTTGAGTTTATTGGATTGCAGTGGGATGTACTGGATTGGAGTGGGGTGGATTGGATTGCAGAGGGGTGGATTGGATTACAGAGGGGTGGACTGGACTGGAGTAAGGTAAATTAAGGTGGTTTGGATTCTAGTGGATTGGGCTGAGATAGGGTGGACTAGAGTGGATTGGACTCTAGTGGAAAGGGGTGGGGTGGAATGGATCAGGTGAGGAGGATTGGAGTAGGGTAGATTGGAATGGGCTGGATTGCAGTGTTGTCGACTGTGGTGGATTGGAGTGAGGTGAAATGGGATGGAGTGGGGTGGATTGGACTGGGTGAGGTGGATGGAGTGGGGCAGATTGTTTTGGATAGGAGTGGGCTGTTTGGAATTGGAGTGGGTCAGGCTATTTTGTATTGGAGAGGGATAGATTGTCTGGATTGCAGTGGGGCAGACTGGAGTGATGCAGATTGTATGAGGCTGGACTGGAGTGCGTTGGATTGGACTGGAGTGAGATGGATAGAGTGGGGATGAGTGAGGTGGACTGGATGGGAGTGGGGTGAACTGGGATGAGGGGTAGATTGGATTGGAGAGGGGTATATTGTATTGGATTGAAACGGGGTGTGTTTGGAGGACTGGAGTGGGATGGGTCTAGAGTGGATTAGACTGGATTGGGGTGAGTGGTTTGTATTGGAGTGTTGTGGACTGGATTGGAGTGGGGTGGGGTGGTAGCGGAAGGGCACTGATTAAGTTCAATTAATCAGTGCTTGGTCCTTGTTGCACACAGAGGAACAGAAAGGACGACTGGCCTACAGTGATGAATTACAAGGCTGTAGAGTAGCGTGCCATGCAAACCAACAAATAGTATGCGATAGGCAGCCTCCAATCCATTTACTGTACACAGAGTCTCGCAAACAAGATGCATGCAGTATCGCATGCACTTACATGCTCGAATCTAAAAAAAGAATAGATGGGGACAAAAGCTACCTGTAACCAAGCCAATTTACATGAGTCACACTGATACCCAAGAGGAAGACACTCATGATGCAAAAAAGGGTCCACGAATCAAGGGATGATTGTAGCTGGATGAATGTGTGCAGCATATAAAGTGGGCTTGGAATAGGACACAAAGGTTGATTACTGTAATGTTGTAACGTACTAAGAGCAGGAGCAAGTTCTGGCCAGTTTTAATGGTCAGGTTTGTGTTTGGA